>NC_090269.1:428417961-428585461 GCF_040414725.1 Anabrus simplex | reverse complement strand
GCCAATTTGTGAAGATCTTAAAACAACTAGCACATTGAATACAGGCCTGTATTCAATGTGCTAGTTGTTTTAAGATCTTCACAAATTGGCTGATGATGACACTTAAAATGTGTTGAAACCGGTCCCATTAAACAGGTTGTAACTACTTTTTACCATCTTATTACGGAGTATTGAAAGGTGGATCCTAACCTATAATATTGTACATCTTATTTCTCTATTCAATACGGAACAATAATGAAGTTTTTAACTTTAAACTAATAATGATGCTAATAAGTGGATGTACATCACAAGTCATAATAATAACAATAAAATAATAATTCAAGCTTGATACTTGCATTATTTACCCATGGGTGAGAGAATATTGTTTTCAAGTTGTATCAGTTTATCACACTTGCTTCAGTCATTGACTGTCTTCGGTCCATCTCAGTCAGGATGGTCATGGGCACGGCCAAACACGATTGCCCGTTTTTACCACTCTATCACATCCTTATATATAGGCCTACTCATGTTGACATACACTGTTAGCTTGAAACATTGATGTCTCACTGATCACTGCTGCGTTACGCTCATGTAAAGGCAGTACGTGTGCGGTTGAGCACGAGACTTGTTCGCTGCGCCATCTGTTCAGAATTAATGATCCATCTGTGCGTGCACACTAAGATGACTAATTTTTTGTCTGGTGCTAAACCAAAGGAATCACCATTATCACAGAAGCTTGAGAACTACTTGCAGTCATTTCATTTCTAGTATAGTAAAACTTCACTGAATACTTGCAAGACACAACACTGTTTTTTTCTGTATTTTCAGGAATTTGTATAATAGCCTGTCACTCATTTAACTGGTCTCCTGGGTAACTTGGATGCATAGAGAAGTGGGTTAAGATTCTTTCATTGGTCATTCTAGAGCTTCAGGCTCCAGTTACACAGGATATGGGCTATACTAATCAATTTTTTTTAACAGTTCAGACATTTGTGAAGTCCCGGATTGAACGTGATGAGAATTTTAGTCCTATTGTGTTAAAAAGCACTTTTCAAGTATATATAAAATTTTCTTGTAGATTTTGCCTTGTTAATTCAACTTTTCCTGGAATTTATTGTGTACACAACTGTTGCAGATTTTTTTCTCATCATTTTTTCTTGTATTTACTCAATATATTACTATACCTTACTTGAGTACTCCCATTTCTGAACCTGTGCTTGATTTTATAGTTTAACAGGCAGCGATATTCAGACTCTTTTGATTGTTATTTAATCCCCACATGTTTCTTTGTTTCCAGCTACAGAGTACTTGCTTATTCTGTTGTATGTATGCACTGATTTTTGACTCTGTAACAAATAGTTCTAATCTCATTATTTTCCCTTGTTGTAAATGTCAGTTAAGTTGAAGTTAATATCAGAAGTTTAACTTCTCTCCAGACTCAGGTCTTCTCCCTTTGATTGTTTTATATATATTTGATAGGAATATACTAAAATTAGTTGATGAATCTTGTAAATATTTGCCACAAATTTGCAGCAATAACATTTCAACATCCCGATGCAAAAATCACTATATAGGATACTAGATTCTTGTCATACTGTTTCAGCTACTTTCCAGACTTATATTATTTCTTTCTTGATCACAACTACATGTAATGTAATGGGAGAGTAGATTAGACCGCATTTCTACTCGCAAGTGGCAATGTGATCCTTGATCTCATTTAATGAAGACTTGGATTTTGCTGCCTAGAGAAGTCCAGTTAGAATTAAGTATTTTGCTATCATAAGAAGTTTGTGAGAATTTCTTCTGTGCATTTTGGGTATTTTTCAAAGTTTCCTAAATTTGTATATAATGGGATGGCTGTCTTTATAATTGTAATGAGGTTTGATTGCAGTTGCTTCTGTTGTGTATGATATTGGCTCGTCTGACCTGAGACTGTTGTGGCAGTGGATTTGCTGCCATCTCATGATGCTAAGCAACACACTTCCCTGTCTCCTCCTTCACAATTCACTAAAGTGTTTATAGTCATGTTCTTTATGTAGAAGTTATTATGGGAGAATACCACAAATGTTCATAATCTGATATATCAGGGGATAGGTAGTAATTCTAGAATTATCTGAACAATTAAGAACATATGGTTAACATCTCATTTCTAGTTTTTAAATGTGTAACCACTCCTTCATATGTCATCTTACAAGGGCAAGTCAATAAGTATCTGCAATCAATTTTTATAATTTATTACAAAAAGAGTGCACACTTTTTATTGATATCATTTTTCAACATAGTCACCCTGCTTTTCAGTGCACATGATCCACCGTTTCACAAGCTTTGTGATAACCTATGCAAAAAAAGGTTTTTGGTTGCGCAGCAAGCCGCGTATGCACCGCTTCCTTCACCTGTTGATCGGAGCTGAATCAACAGCCTCGTAGAGCATTTTTAAGTGGACCAAACAGATGGTAATCCGATGGCGCGAGAGCGGGACTGTATGCAGGATGCTCCAACACATCGAAGCACAGCATCTGAAGAGTTTGAGCGGTGTGGGCAGCGGTACGTGGACACGCATTGTCATGCAACAAAAGAACTCCTTCCAAATTTTGACCTCTGCGGTTGTTGCAAATTGCAGGTTTCAGGATGTTTACCACCATGTCACTGTATTGTTTACTGTTTCCCTCTTTTACTGGTAATGTTCCAGGATTGGCCCTTGAGAGTCCCAAAATACTGTGAACATCATTTTTTCTCCAGAAGGTTAACTCTTGAATTTCTTTTTTAATGGGGATCCGGGATGCTTCCATTCCATGCTCTGACGTTTGCTGTCTGGTTCGAACCCATGTTGCATCTCCAGTCATGATCCGTTTCAGAAATATTTCACCTTTGTTAGCATGACGGTGCAGTAGGTGCTGTATCTCCTCTTTATTGAGTTGTGTTGGAACCCGTCTCAAAGAGACTTTGTGTTATGCATGATTTCATATACAGAACTATGGCTAATGTGCATATGGTTTGCCATGTCATCAGCAGTCACTCATCTCTTATTCAGGATCATATCACGCACTTGTTCACAGCCGCAGATGGACGCCCGGATCTTTCGTCATGCTTCATGCTCATGCGACCCCTTTTGAACTGTTCAATCCACTAGTAAACACTTTGCTGTGGCAAAACATTGTCCCTGTATTGTGCTGAAAGGCTTCTATGAATTTCCGCTCCTGATACACCCTCAGACCACAAAAAATGGATTATGGAACGCTGTTCTTCCTTGGTGCAAACAGAGAGTATCGCAGCCATCTTTACGTCGCAACAGCACAAGCTGTACTGATCTGATAATGCTGAAACCTGCCACAGACATATACAACGGTGCCATCTAGTGGCTGGTGAGCACACAACACCTGAGAACCAACCTAAAGACAATTCGAGCGAAATTGCAGATACTTATTGACTTACCTATGTGGTAGGGCAGATGGGTTTTCTAGTAACTGTAGAAATCTTCTAGCTTCTCATTGAGAAAGGCATTTAATTAGAAAATGAAGTAATACAAATTCTGTCTGTAAAATTCAATTATTCATTGCATATGTTAATATTGGAAGACAAAGTGTGAAGAGAAAGAGGACAACGCTTCAGACAACCTGTACTTATCTGTCTTTCTTCCCACATCAAGACTGATGTTGAAGCCCCCTCAGTGACAATCTCCACTTCTTCAAATAGACAGACTCTCTTCATTGATCCCAGTTCTACATCCATCTTTCCTCAGCCCTTGATGAGCTCATTTCTGTTTCCCAGCTTCATTCATTAAATTACCAGCATTGTTCCCCCATAGCATCAGGCTTATTGTTGGTCAGAGGGACATTTTCCGTTAATGTTCTATAACTTGGGGAAGGCATGTGATTTCATGGTCTGTCCTCCTTATTGGTTATTTATCTCTAATAGACATCCTAGAAGCTTATTTCATAACCTTCGTATAATCAAAGGAAAACCAAGGACCTCTCGAGTTACAGAATAGGCACGGAAATTTCCCGTGTGACTGCCTAGTGAGGGACACAGTAACCACCCTCACACTTGCCTGGGAGACTGGCAATACAGTCTCACTTGGAAAAAGTACATCATCATTGCATACTGTCATCACTACCAGTTCCGAGTATTTGAATCACATTATTGTTATAGTCAAGTGTTAGAAAGGGCCCATAGCCCTAACTTCACTACCATCAACTTTCACTTCTCCAAGATAAAATACTTACTCTGAAGATGTGATTGACTCATTACACTGTGGTAGGGCAGATGGGTTTTTTAGTAACTGTAGAAATCGTCTAGCTTCTCATTGAGAAAGGCATTTAATTAGAAAATGAAGTAATACAAATTCTGTGTGTAAAATTCAATTATTCATTGCATATGTTAATATCAGAAGACAAATTGTTGTTTATAGACAACATATCTGTAGGTTTACTTCACTGTTACATTTTTCTGTATTTTAGTTGCTATAATTTCAATAGGCTAATTCGTACAAGAGAAGTTGCAAAGTATTCAAAATTAATATTTCTAAAGATCATAGTTATTTTTAATTTTCTATGTTCAACCTTTTTTTTTTAATCTGTGAAGCTGTTGCAAATGTATCAGCAACTGTCATAGTAAGTGTTTGAGCTGTTGAGAGTGTTTAAGGTTAAACTGGGAGGAATTGCATACCATCCCTTGACAAGAGAGTGTGTTGCTTCTAGCATCTTACTTCACCCCTGTCTGTCCCTCTTCTTACCTTGTGTACATGCATGTTTGTGTTTCTATGCATGCTTTAATACCATTGGTGCTAAGATTTGGATCAGGCGGCAACCCTGAAGACAATTTTCACACCAGGCAAATGCTGGAGCTGTAATAGTTGCTTCTTTCCCAGTCCTAGTCATTTCTTATACCATCATCACACGTTAAACCACTGGTAAGAAAAGAGGAATATATATTTTTAAATACAGTGAAACCTTGTTACTGCATTCCTCGTTAACATTTTTTCCCCTCTTAGCGTGTCGTGAATTTTCACTCGTACTGCTTAATACTATCACATTGTCCTAGCCCTGAAAATGTAATTTGTCATCCCTTGTGCAAGGAATGTAATTTCCAATTCGGGTAAAAGTCGTCGTTACAGGCCTTGAATTCCTGAACTTCACAGGATAAATTGCACCTTAGAGCAAGCTGTTGGCCTCAGCAATGTTCAGTTTTGGTTGCAAGATCGCTGAATATCACAGTGAGCCTATTTGCACTCCATTCACAAGTTACGGAGTGGTACAGCGAAGGATAGCGAATATCTGAATTAGGAACATACTCGTGTGAAGTTAACAAGCCTAGTTATGGATACAGAGAAAGTTGTGAAATTCCTTAATAATGAAGACAAAATTAAAATCTGTTAGAAAGTGGACTGGCATCCGCATCTTTAAGCGTGCAGAGGTGGCAGAAATGTTGAAACTCGCATCTTCGAGTTTCGACTCGATCGCTCAAGTTGGTCGAAGTTTATTTGGATTCAGAATGGTGACCAGATCTATTCTCTCGTAGTCGCACATGGTCAAGTGTAACCTCCAATTCATTGTCGAAGATTGTGACCAGAAAATAATGCTTAATAACCCACTGTCCAAAATAAAAGTCTTCTTCTATTATTTGTTTTAAAAAGAGTGTGATCTGCGATAATACTTTGTTATTTTTATGGGCCCCCGTACGAATGTTTCCGTATTTCTTGTCCGGTGTTTTTCACACATTTCAGTGCACTGTTGCTGTTTTATAAGCCCCAGCGGAAAAGTTTTTCATATTTGTTCTCGTGTTTTTCACACCTTTTAATACTTTCCTATAGTCTTTAGAAATGGTAGATATAGTTTTCACTCTCTGCAGATACATGATGTGAAATGCCCTCATGTCAGAAAATACAGTTTCCATATCCCTGTTGGATAGTTATGTTCGTGTATTCATTAGTACGTTTTCTCGCTTAACACGTTATTTTTCCTTGTACCCTACAGAAACAAAGCATGGCGTTTGTATCCCCATCGTGAGTTTGTACACTATGAGAAAGAATGGTATGAGTATATTGGACAGGGATAGATTTAAAAACGACAAAATTAACAAGTGTTACGGAATCTGATGAAGTGTTGTGTTTTACCAGTTAAAAATGTGTCGTGTCGGTGCAACGTAAAGCAGCTAGCTAGTAGTAGTAAAAATGTGTCAATAGAATACATGTTATTTCCTGCAAGTGTCAGTTTGTTCTTAGTACAGGACTGTGGCTCTCGTCCCACGTGCATGTCATCCACGAATGGCTCAAGAAATACTTCTCCCACAAATTGCAAATGGACAATGCAGATTTATTACATGCAAGTGCAACATTTGGTGATGTGCAGAGTCTGTATGGAAACAACGCGGCAGTTGTCATAGTAAACCAAACTGTAACCTTACAGTGGATTATTATTATTATTATTATTATTATTATTATTATTATTATTATTATTATTATTATTATTATTCATCGCAGTTGGGAAATACCCTGGTGGCAGTGATCACTAACAGTAATGTGATAATAAAGTAAAGTTAAAAGATAATTACACAACTACTACAACAAGCAATTCCATGGAAAGAAAATATTACAAGAAATACTAGTAGTTTAACATTCTAAATCCAGTATCAGCATTATCATATAAAATATACAAATACTCTGAAGGGATTCAAGAACAAAATAAATAAAACTAAAATCCAATGAAATGAGCACCTGTTCAAGATAGGTGTGCAGAATGAAACTGTCGTGGCCTATGAATACGAGGTATAAATCCTAATGAGAACCACAATTTTATGTAAATATTTACTAACTAAAAAATACAAAGGGGCAATAGAACATACTCTAGTGGAAAGATTTAATAGACATGACTTTCCCTAAATGAACATTCATTGTCAGATAGAAATACAAATACGGAAACACCAATAAATGAAGAATAGTTACATAAATTCAAGTTACAAAGGAAAGGCACTCACGTATCTATACTGAAGGGTTTAACATTATGACTCCTCTTCTCAAATAGTGGGCCATTTACTGTTCGACTTTGCCATGTTTGGAAGGACAAGATTTGATCTTTGAATGTACCGTAACGTGGGACCCTCAAAGCCATTATACCATCTGTTTAGAAAATCCTGCTGCTACAAACAATTCAAGTTTGTTCACCACATCTTCAGTAATTTAGATTCCTAATTTTGTGTCAAGGATCAGTAGGTAATTAACTGATCATAAACTATAACCCTAATATACTCGTGTAAAACACGGTTAAAAACGATTCAGATATTCAGTAAATAAATAAATAAATAAATAACTCCCATGACCTTCCGAGATGCACTATATAAGGGGTGCCAGATGGGCTTCAATTCACATTATGTAAAAACAAAGATTAGGAATAAAAAACAATCTTCAAGGGAAAGAGAGAAAAAAAAAAGAACAACCTAAACAAGTTATTGAACCTTAATAAGTCTTGGGTTTTCTATAAGTGCCACCCCTTAAGTAACAGTAGCATGAGAATGCAGTTGACGATCACATGCATGCATGCATGGTAAACATTACCCGGGTAATTAGGCCCAATAAAACCCTATTAGGCAATAAATCCATAGAAACATGGGCTAGTCCCATACTATTGAAAAGACTACAAAGAAAATTTACAGTTAACACAAAGGATAATAAAGGTTACCTTAACAAATATGAACAATGAAATCAGAAATGAACAGTAATCTGACATCGCACATTAATCAAAGTACAAGAATAAGAACATAAGTCTGGAAATTCCCGCACAACCTCAAAATAATTAACACGCTAAAACCAAAATAGAGACAGTTAAAATGTTTCAATTGTCAGAAGTTTTTACCCCCAGAGGAAAGGCATGGCTCTCAGAGCCCACACAGATTCCGTCCCTCTCACCAGCGACTCGTCGTAGAAACGATCCTGCAACAATACAAGTATCCCTTCAGGCACAAGCTTGCTAACGTGAGGCGGGAAACCCCAAGTCTGTGGTTACGGCAGAGTACAAACCAGGCTAAATCTCTCATCCTTCTCCCTCTGCTTTGGAAGATTTGGATGCTTTGTCGGAAGGACGACTGAAAGTCATGCACGTGCAGAAATACGACGTCCCTATTGTGCCACAAGACTTGGCACTCGGGTAAAAGGTACACGAACCACATCCGACCCGACAGCATCCTCTACCTGGTACTCTTAAACATAGAGAAGATTATGTGGAAAGTTGACGATACTCTCATTGTTGGAAACAGTGCGGAGGAACTGGAGGCCATAATGGGAGCTTTGGAATGAACGAGCAAGGAACATGGCCTGGAGATCAACAGAGCAGAGCAGCGTGGCAGGTTTCCAGGTTGTAGGAGGAAGCTCTGGAGAAAAGATGCTATGGCGACATCAGCAACCCCTAAGCTGAGTCGGATTTAGAAAGACAGAACCCTCAAGTCCATCTGGTCAATACCCTCATCTTCCCCATCATGACCTACACCGCTGTCTTACCTGAGATCTACGAGATCTACAAAAGAGATGAATGAAGAAGAATTACAGCACATTATCATTATTACTTACTGTTTCATTAGTTGGTTATCGGATATCCTGAAGATATATCCTTAGAAATGTTTAAGTTTAGAGTAGTGTGTCCCTCCAAATTCTTTAGAGCGAGTCAAGAGTGCACCACATGATCATCAGCTGCAAATTTCAACAAACATTTATCATGCTAGTTTGTTTATATGGGATAAATGTATAAGATCTTGCTTGAATATTAATTACAACTGTAGAAACTATGTTGAAAAAAACATTTGCACCACTGGGAAGTGAGCACTCAGCTTGGGGCAGTTTGAAGCAGGAGAACATAGAGACTTCTATTTTGTTCCTGAGTCTCAACAGTCAACAAAAGCTATTCTCTAGTGTTGCATACTTGGAAGTGAACACAACGGAGAGTACGGTTCTTAGACCTAGTGGTCATATTCATGTTTATTTATTTTTATGTAGTTGAACCTCTGTGGACTGAGTGATTACAACCAGTTTCATTTGAGTGTCTAGATCTTGTTCTTCTCCTGGCTTTGACATCCTTCCAGTATTTCTTGAGGCCATCAGCCAGCGCCTTCTTGTGATCTTCTGATGAAGGTCCTCTCTGCCTTTTCTGTTTTGATTCCATCTTAAAGCCTTGGTACTTATTTACCATCTGTCTAAATTTGACCCTGTCATTAATTTACCTTCTGAGATACCAATTTGTCTCAGACCCCTTGACTTTTGTTTGATAAAATTCCATATTATTTTTGTTAGTTGGTTATCGGGCATCCTGAAAATATATCCGTAGAATAGCTGTCTTTTCTGCTTAATTGATGGTATGCTGGGTTCTATCTTGCTGTACACCTCTTCATTAGATCTCAATTGTACCAGCCCATCTGTTACCTAAAATTAATTCCTGCGATTTCTCTTTTTCCAGTTGACTGACTTGTTCCAGTCAACTGATGGTCAAGGTTTCTGGTACATATAACTCTTCTCTTTTAACACCTGTGTTGAAATGCCTGAACTTTGCTCCTGTACTCGTCCCCTTGTACATGTTCTTTGTGAGATGGTACACCCAGTCTAACTTCTGTATCCTGACGTTAATAGCTTCCTCTTCTAACCCATTCTGTTGGATCATCTCACCCAGGTATCTGAAGTGTTTGACTTGTCTAATATTCCCATACTGTGTGATCATTCCTTCTTGTTCATTACTGATGTTACGTCATTTTTTTCTCAAAAGAAATCTTCATTCCTACTTTCTCTGCTATTTCTGTCAGCCTATTGATCTTATTGTTTTAATAAAATGTTGAAATGTAGTGTACTGATAAAAATGACCTTAGAGAAATGAATTAGTCTGGAATATTCTTTCTTTGCCCACAACTCATCCGTAGGTGTCACCGCTCGATACTGTTCCATGTATTTAAGCACAATCTGGAACCCTTCTTTGGCCACTGAGTGACTGATCTTTGTCGATTTGATGGATATAGGCCTGGTGAGCAGCAAGAGGAGACGAAGAAGTGCAGTGCACTAGATTGCGTGGCAGAAGCCAAATCTTCCTGCAGTGTTCACATGGAGTGAGGGCACGTGACGCTGTTGATGGTGTTTTGTCCGTCTTGAGCAGACAGGACTAAGCTATGTGTCAACAACGGGTTTCACCCTCCCCCTACTTCGTTATTGTCATCCTTTGCCCACACAACATCAGCATACATTCGTAACTCTGCCATGTGTACATAGTGTCTCTCTTGCAGTTTTCCGGGGAAAGATGCATGACAGCAAATTTCCTTTGACTGCTTATTTGCTCCCTAAAATTGCATTTGAAATGAACCTTCAGCCCTTATGCATCCTTCCCGTATAACTGTGATATTTTCCCTAAGTCCACACCAAACTTGGAGAATGTCAGGAACTGTACCTCTTGGACCTTATCTATAATCATCTTTCTCCAATAACATGTCTATTTGTCTCCTGGTAACGTGCAGTAGACTAATGTATATATGCTGAACAGCCTTACCAAAGTAGCTCATGAAGCGGAGAGGTTTTTAAACATGCCTTACCTTTTATCACAATATCATGTTGTCTTTTCTGCCAAGTGCTATGCAAGTTGTACAATAAGTCTCTCTGCTTGAATGAAAAAAGTATTCTTAGTGGATGAAATGTCTTTCTGTTACATCTTTAGTTTGGTGTTGCATGTGTATTGTGTGGTACAACCACTGATGTATGGAAAGCTTTAACATAGTTTTCATGCAACATTGCTGTGTATAGTTGTTAAGTATGTACCATAATGTAAGTAGGTAAAGTCTACTATATTATGTATGTTATACGTCACTGATCGCAATGAATCGTTGTTTTACAACTAAGAATGGTTGTCTTTGTTCCCGGGAAGGGTCTGCATGATATTGCTCAAGTTATTGGCAAGTTTAATGTTGCTGAAGTAGTGTCTTCCCATGTTACTATCAGAAGGTCGTGTGGCTTGTCCTCTGCTTGTTGTTTTACATTCTTCTTCAAATGAAAGTTTTCTTTCTGTGCATTCAGAGTTGAAACTTATATTCATTTATATTTTCTGTTCTTTTTCTCTTCTCTCCTTCCCTTGAATACTTTATCAATTTTTCCTTCTCTTTTCCATTATTTTACTATGATTTGTCTGAGATTTTCCCCTTTGAATTGCTTCTGCCACATTTTATTTGGATCCTGGTTTCTTTGTATCTTTTGTTTTTTATCTTTCTTTCTGCCATGCTGTACTTGGTGAACTCGTCATTGTCCATCGTAACGTGTTGGGAATCGATAATTGTACATAATATTACCTCTTTATCCCTTCAACCCTTTAATAATTCCTTTGTCATAATCTGAAATGCTAACTGCTAAAATATCTCATTCTGTTCCTCTTTTTTTAATGTGTAATCTGTTGTATGTGTCATTGTTGATTTTGTTGTACCATGTTGTCATCTCTATTAACTCCTCCCCATATACAATTCTATTTTTTTATCTCATTTTTTTCCATGTTTTTATTTGTTTATTTATTTAATTGTAATAATCTTGCTTAATTTCATTTTGTTTTCACTATTTTTTTATTTAAAAATCTCATACTGCTTATAATTTTGGTCGAATTCCCACGTATGTTGCTTGTCTTTGTACTTGCATGGTCTCCTGTGTATCGTAACTGCATGCTTTGGGCCAGATTACCTATGCGTGCCACTCGCACACTCGCTATCGAGTCCAGCT
Source organism: Anabrus simplex (assembly GCF_040414725.1). NCBI lineage: Eukaryota > Metazoa > Arthropoda > Insecta > Orthoptera > Tettigoniidae > Anabrus > Anabrus simplex. Next base: position 428,573,766 of record NC_090269.1, on the reverse strand, counting down.
CTCCCTTCTCCCGTGCCCACCTTACCCCGCTCCCTCACTCCGCCTGACTTGTCCCCAGACACGAACGGTCCAGCTGCCAGGCGACACCACCGTCACAGTCTCTCAGGGCAGATGAGCTACTTCAAGATGCTCGGTTTTGGTCTTACTGCCGCTCAGCACCAAAAGAAGTTGGGTCCTGGTGGTGCAGGCGGTAGTACCAGCAGTCTCTTTAGTACCGCCGTCATCAGCGGCTCGTCCAGCGCGCCCAATCTCCGCGACATGATCCCCAGCACTGCGTCTGTGTCAGGTAAGTTGTGATTTGTGATCAACTGGAGCATGAATGCCTGTGTACGTGACCTGCACTATCCGCGTGTGAGTGTGTTGAGAATTACCTAGTCCATAAAGGCTATGGTTCATTGTGTAAGCATCTTCACTCTTATTTTTGACTATGTGTTAATAATGATATTTTTTCCCCTTCAGTTCTTAAAGGTTAACATATGGATTTAAATGAGAAAATCATGGTCTGTCAATAAACCTCAGTCAGTCTCAGAGTTCAAACTGGCAGAGATGGCCTAATGTTTTCAGCATTCATGTATTACGATAATCGCTGGACGTGTGATGTTTACCCGACAAAATTAAAACTCGGCTATAGATGCCCAAGAGATATCTGGTTTACTCTGCCAAGTGATAGAGCAGCGGTGGCCAGGAATGTGTGTAGCACACCGTAATGCTGTGTGATGAGCTGGCCTCATGCATGCACATTAAGGTTACCACCCCTCCGGAATTGCTCTTCCCAGCGAGACCGACTCTACTAGCCATTCAGGAGGGGAATACTGCTCTCCCTTCCCACCGATGAACAATTGTACGACACCCCAGCCGTATAGTCGTAGTAGTCAAGCTTTCCGAGTCCGAAAATTTCACACTGCACATTATTATATTATTTTATTGTGATTTATACATCATATACAATAAACAAATAACAAATCCATACGATAAGTCCTCATCCAAGGTTCATTGTGTAAGCATCTTCACTCTTATTTATGACTATGTGTTAATAATATTTTTGTCCCTTCAGTTCTTAAAGGTTAACATATGGATTTAAATGAGAAAAACATGGTCTATCATTAAACCTCGGTCCACCAGGCGAGTCGGCCCTGCGGTTAGGGGCGCGCGGCTGTGAGCTTGCATCCGGGAGATCGTAGGTTCGAACCCCACTATCGGCGGCCCTGAAGATAGTTTTCCATGGTTTCCCATTTTCACACCCGGCAAATGCTGGGGCTGTACCTTAATGTAGACCACGGCTGTTTCCTTCCCATTCCTAGGCCTTTCCTATCCCGCATCACCATAAGACCTATCTGTGTCGGTGCGACGTAAAGCAAATAGCAAAAAAAAAAAAAAAAAAAAAACATGTCCATCGCAGAGTTCAAACCGGCAGAGATGGTCTAATATTTTCGGCATTCACATATTACGATAATCGCTTTCTGAGTCCGAAAATGGCAAACGTGTATTGTCGATGTACACCACTAGCCATGACACAGATGCGACGAGTGACTGTTTGGTGGGAAAGACAGGCATTTTCAAACTTGCTGGCTTCTATGGGGCAGAGTTTTGCTGTGTCAGCCAAGCAGTCTTTCACCATTTTGCCATCCGCAAATGGCTTTCCCAATCTTGCTATTTTCAGCGCTATGTTGTACACCCTTCCGGGCCTCGAATGGATGACCCACGCATAAGAATGCCTCCACATAACGGGGTAAACACCTACGGATGAGATTGGATTGAAGAGCGGGTCGAATTGCTTAACGAGCTTCGAACCGCTCCCCTTCCTTCTTTCTGTGCTGGCCCGGCAGCATGAGCACTTGGGGAGTGGTACGTTCGAAAGAAAAAAAAAAGAAACAAATACTTAAGATGGAGCCTTATGTAGATACACTGACTGACAGAGCAAATGCAACACCAAGAAGGAGTGGTTCGAAAGGGATGAAAGTTGGGGAAAAAACAGAGATGGCACGGACGAATAATTGATGTTTATTTCAAACCGATATGCAGGTTACACCATGCGCACGGCATCGACTCAGTAGGATGTAGGACCACCGCGAGCGGCGATGCACGCAGAAACACGTCAAGGTACAGAGTCAATAAGAGTGCGGATGGTGTCCTGAGGGATGGTTCTCCATTCTCTGTCAACCATTTGCCACAGTTGGTCGTCCGTACGAGGCTGGGGCATAATTTGCAAACGGCGTCCAATGAGATCCCACACGTGTTCGATTGGTGAGAGATCCGGAGAGTACGCTGGCCACGGAAGCATCTGTACACCTCGTAGAGCCTGTTGGGAGATGCGAGCAGTGTGTGGGCGGGCATTATCCTGCTGAAACAGAGCATTGGGCAGCCCCTGAAGGTATGGGAGTGCCACCGGCCGCAGCACATGCTGCACGTAGCGGTGGGCATTTAACGTGCCTTGAATACGCACTAGAGGTGACGTGGAATCATACGCAATAGCGCCCCAAACCATGATGCCGCGTTGTCTAGCGGTAGGGCGCTCCACAGTTACTGCCGGATTTGACCTTTCTCCACGCCGACGCCACACTCGTCTGCGGTGACTATCACTGACAGAACAGAAGCGTGACTCATCGGAGAACACGACGTTCCGCCATTCCCTCATCCAAGTCGCTCTAGCCCGGCACCATGCCAGGCGTGCACGTGTATGCTGTGGAGTCAATGGTAGTCTTCTGAGCGGACGCCGGGAGTGCAGGACTCCTTCAACCAATCGACGGGAAATTGTTCTGGTCGATATTGGAACAGCCAGGGTGTCTTGCACATGCTGAAGAATGGCGGTTGACGTGGCGTGCGGGGCTGCCACCGCTTGGCGGCGGATGCGCCGATCCTCGCGTGCTGACGTCACTTGGGCTGCGCCTGGATCCCTCGCACGTGCCACATGTCCCTGCGCCAACCATCTTCGCCACAGGCGCTGCACCGTGGACACATCCCTATGGGTATTGGCTGCGAATTGATGAAGCGACCAACCTGCCCTTCTCAGCCCGATCACCATACCCCTCGTAAAGTCGTCTGTCTGCTGGAAATGCCTCCGTTGACGGCGGCCTGGCATTCTTAGCTATACACGTGTCCTGTGGCACACGACAACACGTTCTACAATGACTGTCGGCTGAGAAATCACGGTACGAAGTGGGCCATTCGCCAACGCCGTGTCCCATTTATCGTTCGCTACATGCGCAGCACAGCGGCGCATTTCACATCATGAGCATACCTCAGTGACGTCAGTCTACCCTGCAATTGGCATAAAGTTCTGACCACTCCTTCTTGGTGTTGCATTTGCTCTGTCAGTCAGTGTAATATGAAAGTAGGATCTCTGGGTTCAAATGCCTACTGGATACTGCTTAGCACTGCTACAAATGACAAGAATCATAAAATAGGGATTACGAATACTAATTTATTCAAATATGACATATTAAAGAAATTGATACACCTCTATACAATGAACTCTCCGCATATGGGAGGAAAAGAAAATAATGATCACTTTAAGATATGAATCGCCCATGAGCGTCGTCTGCATAACGGTGTAATTGAGGTTTTGCGATTGCTATCGTTCATCTTTCCTCATTAATTCATACCGTTCATGACATTTTTATATTATTCTGTCGATCACACCGAGAGATGATCTGATGTCCCTACTCACATATTACTTCCTGTTCTTAGCACGAAAATAACCGGGGCCTACGCTACATAATTACCATATTAAAAGAAACATTTGCATAATACACAGACAAACACACATACCATTTAGCTAAACCCCAGACATCCTCATCTATCACCAAGACCACACAACGTTGTACAAAGGTTCTGTTTGAACTCAAAAATATATGCACATAATTACTAAACATACACAGATATATATATATACACTTCATGCATAAAGGAGAGCCATTCCTAGAAGGAAACAGCGTGGTTATCACTGTCTCCGGCCCAAGGCGCAAGCTTGGGGCAGCTCGCTCAAGGGGGCCATCCTGATCCACGGTCGAACTGGCCGACCCCCGACCGAGAGGTACTGTGGATTCCTGAGAATCCCTAGACTAGCTACAGTCTCATATTACCAGATATTTGGGGGAGATCCCTACTCATTTATTAATTACCTTCTACATCACCGTGATATTATCATTGACGGCAGTGTTTTAGTTGAACCATTTAAACAACAGTAATTTACGGGGGAGGCCCATAGCCTCAAACCTTAACTATAATAGCACAGCGGGACCAGCTGTGTCGTGAAGGGCGAGGAGCAAACGCTCACAAAAAAAAAAGAAGGGAAGGTCATTCGCTACTACATCCATCACTCATTCATTAGCCACGGCAGATTCTTGACCCCTCTCAATTACAATGGCCAGCCGGGGCACATATCCCTGGCCCATTTCATTTGTTCATATCATCTTACCGCTGAGTTCCCAAGAAATACACTTTTATTCTCTCCCTTCTCATTATTACCGCTGAACGCCGACTGTGGGCACGATCACTTCTAACTCATCTCATCGTAAATTCCTCGGGCATTCGGCCCTCTCATTACTTCTCATATCGCGTATCTTCTTTCCTTGTGCATAGGGCTCTTATGACTCCTCAGTCAACCTTTCCCATACTCCTCGCTCCTCGCACAGGAAATATATATATATTTAAATCTTTTGACCAAAGAGTAGAGACTCCTGCCTCTGTGTCTCACCCCGGCTATAGATTAAAAAAAATACACTCCAGACAATTCTGGCCAATTAATCAAAATCAAGGGAGACTCGCACATGGTCCCTCACAACTACCTAAATAACACAGCATATACCTCTCCCGGCCGGGATTTCTTCTCTCTTGCTGTACATGCACTGATTATATGTGTAAGCTAGGCATGCATTGTCTGACTGACCCATGAGTTTCCCCGGCATATACGATAGCCACATGGGACAGTAACTAACAACATTTTGACATAGTTTTCCCTGCTCGCCAGCATTATTGTTCCAGCCACCCCTAAGGGGAACTCAAATATTCTCCTAACCTTGTTCCCATATTTGCTAAGACATTCTACATATTACTAAAAATAACCCTCACGATAAGCTAATCATTAAGAAAAAATGGGTCGTCCGGGAATTCAGCTCCCTTGAATTTACTTCAACATTATAAAGATCAATAAAATTTCCATATTAGGACATGCATTATCTTACAACATTTTGATATTTACAAAAGAAAGCTAATCCTATCCCCGGTTACATTATCATGCTTAAGAAATTAGATTTTGACATCACTCATTTGTTTGGTGGCCGTTGTTTTTCCTTCCACGGGAGACCCATGGTGGAGTTTAGTGCTGCATGACCCCGGGGCTGGAGGCGGGCGTGCAGTCCTTCATCCCTGGTCCATACAAGTCCGACATCCTGGCGAACTCGTTCACAGCTGAAATCTTACAGTAATCCAAAATGGGTAACACTTCACCACTCGTCACACGGCCTCTATTTCCAGAGTTTACACCACGAATAAGCCGGTCTTTCAAATCACGGCGGGCGCGTTCACAGCAGGGATCGGGTGGCTCACGAGACTCGAGCACCCTGATTCAGAGTAACACTTTGGGTGATACCAATTTATTAATATCACTGACTCATTTAAGCCGGCATTGTCCCAGCCGACTTCCGCTACTCGTTTGTAAATTATGCTCGCGGATTAACTAGTTTGACACGCGGCACAGAGACAATTCACCTAGGCTCATTTGGCCTCCCGTTTACACTTCACAAAGGCTTTGTACTTCACGGCCGCGACGGACACAATAACACTCTTAGTAAGCGGTCAATGGGTTCGGACTGTAAAACTGGAGCACCACGGGACACACTGTCCCTTCTCAACGACCCGCAAAGAACTGTCCTCTGCGATGGCCAGCCCGGCCTATATTATTTTCCCTGCCGGAAGCCTGGGGGCGTAAACGTTCACGGTTCATTAAGGACAAGAGCTCCTTTCATACCAAGAATTGAAGACATTTAAATAGTGCATCTGGTAGCCCTCTATCTCCTCTTTGATTTGAGCAAGGCGTGCTGGACCTACGATCGGCAGTTTTTATGCAATTTGCTTCCCGCCTTTGATTAATTCATTAGCGTCCCTTACGGATTTAAAAAACTAGTGATCGCATGTGGATGACGCTCTCGCGTCACATGTGTTAGCAATATGTTAAATCTGGACAGCTGGTGACCTCATTTTTTCCCCTGAATAAATTATTACATATTTTTAGTCTGGGAAACGCAGAAAATTTAGCTCTATTCATTGGTGTGTCTCACATAATTTTCCTATGTCTGGATCAAAATATCATCCCATTTTTACGTGCCAAAATCCGACGTTGGCACCCGTAACACGTGCATAAAAAACCGGAAGTTCCTTATGTTAGTCTGGAACTCTGGGAAGCTAAGCCACACCTCGGGGCGTATCTGACTACTCCAGCATCGCGTCCTCTTCTAGCTCTCTCTGCAAGTTGAGAGGGTCTTTTCGCGGGGGCTTGGCTCCTGCTCAGTCTTCCCTTTGTTTTCCAAGCGCTCTTTCGCGGGTTCCATTCTGGCCGGACGCCGCTCGATCCCCATCGCCCATACTACTACCAATGACGCGACCTTTAGGAGTGATTTTAATGAAGTAGAAAGGCACCTATAATTCCAATGAGCTGTACAGAACACTGTACGGTTTCAGTTGTAACTAGCTCATAATGCAAGTGAGTCAAGATAATTTTCCTGAAAGTAGGAGAGAAGGACACTTACTGAACATACTGCATTTGTGAGTCACAGAAAATTGGATCTTAAAATATGTTTTCAAATGTTTAACTTACATCAGAATCTGGGTGCTGACTGCGATCACATGTTTTTTAGATCCCTAAGCCTTGCTTCACGTTCTTTACCTACTAACGCGTCATATTTTTCTTTGTCAACAGCGTTATAATGACGCTCTACAGTAAATTCAACAGCTACCTTATGTCGCCTCAGACCAGTTACCCTCTCCCGTCCTTCCGCTGTCCCCACTCCCCTCACCCTCTAGTGCAAACCTTGACCAAAGTACCGCTAGTATCCTCAAGAATTTCGTCTCGCAACCTCCCAGAGCCCTACATGTCTGTCATATAAACACACAAAGTATTTTAGCAGCCAAGCGAATGGACGAGATTGTAGAAATATTCACTCCACCTGTTTCCCATGTCCTGCTAGTGTCTGAGTCATGGTTAACAGATAATAGCCAGTCTTCTTTGTGTGATCTTGAGGGCTACTTGCTTCTGAGAAATGACCGCACTCACAAACGGGGTGGAGGGGTATATGGCTATTTCCTAACTAGCCTCAAACCTAAGTTGTTAGGTCATTCACCAGGCAGGTATGAGAGAAAACCATAATACATGTTCATAGAAATAACAACGAACGGGATTAAAGCCCTTGTAGGAGTAGTTTACAAACCTCCGAATGCAGGTCACTTAGAGGATTTTGAAGCTGACTTAACTAAATTACTGCCAGACTACCCTCGCACAATAATTATGGGAGATTTCAATATGGACTCAACTGACGCAACTTCTTCCGAATCCACACGACTCAAAACATTGTTTCAAGCCTATAATATGGAAATCTTCCCTCTCTCTCTGACTCACCATACATCTCATTCGCACACACTATTAGATCTTATAGTTACCAGCAACTCGGACAGAGTTCTCAATGTTGGTCAAACCTCTGTACCTGGTATATCTGCACATGACGCAATATATATCTCGTATAACCTCCGGCCACCGAAACCCTCCCAGAAATTTATCACCTATCGGCCATTGAAAAATACAAATAAAGATAGACTCTTAGAGGACGCAGGAAAAATATCCTGGCATGACATAAACAAACTATAACGATCTAGATGACAAAGTTGACTTCTTTAATAGCAAAGTAACGGAACTATTTGACAAGCATGCCCCAAAGCGGCGAACGAGAATATCGAAAGGACCCTCCCCGTGGTTAAATGACAAAATTAGACAACTAATGAAACAGAGACTACGCTCACAGACAGTACAAAAAGGACCCTACCGTACAAAACTTTGAGGAATATAGGAAGTTACGAAATAAGACAACACAACAAATCCAAAATGCTAAACTGCGACACGCTTAGTTTAATTACGCCTGACAGTAGAACAGTGACGACATTTTGGAAATCTATTAATAAGCTTCAACTTACGAAGAACAAGACCAGAGAAGAAATTACAATACCTCTCGAGACTCTTAACGAGTACTTTACTGCTAACTGCTCCGCAATACGACCTGACGACAAACAGAGACTTACGAATTATTATGGTACACACCCTACCCCTGACACAGAGAAATTCTATTTCAGTCACGTGACGCCCCCTCCAAGTCAGAAAAGCTGTCCTCAGAATAAGCACAAAAGCAAAAGGAAATGATGACATTAGGACTGACATGGTCAAACTAATTCTTGATTGTATATTACCAACCTTAACTCATATAATCAATTTCTCTCTTCTATACTCCACATATCCAAATCTCTGGAAGAAGGTTATTGTGCTACCTCTTCCGAAAAGTCAAACGCCTTCGAACGAGTGAGACTATCGTCCAATCTGTATTTTATCAGCTTTATCTAAAATCTTAGAATATGTAGTCCATACACAAATGTCTGAATACCTTTGAACGCACAATCTCCTTAATCCACTCCAGTCCGGTTTCTGACAAGGACATAGTACAACTACAGCCTTACTTAAAGTGACTGAGGATGTTAGACAAGCAATAGACAGAGGACGATTCACAGTTCTGGTACTACTAGATTACAGTTAAGCTTTTGACAGCGTAGACATTCAATTAATTGAAGGAACAAGAATCCACCTGATCGATACTTTCACTTTTATTTAGCCTTAGGCTATTTCAATAGACATTAGATTAAAAGTTCAGAACATGTTTCGAATGCATTGCATTCATCATCAGCTGCTTACATTTGGCAAAAGTAAAATTAGCTTTTAAGAAAATTGTGAGACTGTTCTTAGCTTAAGGCTAAGGCTAAATAAAAGTGAAAGTATCGATCAGGTGGATTCTTGTTCCTTCAATTAATTGGATCATATAGTCGATACGGATATGAAGTGGATAGTATGTAACATAAGCGTAGACATTGACATTTTACTTGTAAAACTGAAGGCTCTACATTTTTCTCAGAGTACGATTGCTTGGATGCATTCTTATCTTCATGGACGTCAACAATGTGTGAAAGGTAATAATGGAATCATGGCGCCTCGTGAAGAGAGGAGTCCCTCAAGACTCTGTACTTGGTCCTCTTCTTTTCACACTCTTTGTGAATGACATATCATTGAATTTAAGACACTGCAAATACCATATGTACGCTGACGATCTTCAACTCTCACAGACTCTACAGCATGAGACCTCCAGGAAAATATCGACTTACTAAATATTGACTTACAGTCTGTTAGTGATTGGTCTGCTGTGCACGGCCTGAAATTGAACCCTACAAAGTCGCAAGTAATCCTTCTTGGCCATCAAAGTCAAATAACAAGTATAACTAAACGTCCTTTGCCAAGAGTAATCCTGCAGGATGTTTCAATTCCTTTTCAAATCAAATCAAAATCTCTTTGCTTACAAATGAGGTGTCTACCTCGGTGGCAAATGGTACACTAAAATACATTATTGTCAAGCATTAAATATTAAATTAACAAGAGAAAAAATTTTCCTATAATACAATATTATACAATTTACGCTAACAATGTTTTCTATTAAACACACAGCTCATCCTTAATAAATTTATATTGTTTACAAAATTCTACTTATAATATCTCCTGTACTACTTACAAATATAGTCAACTGATATACAATATGTGGAATTACTTCAAATGATACTATACAACTGGTATAAGATTAATATTTACATTGCGTTTATTTACTTATTAACTTTTTTTTTTTTTACCCGTTCTGGAACCTAAGTAGCATAACGACCTGCTGCGTCTTAACCAGAGCCCCTTTTGCCACCACTTTTCAGAGTTCCTGAAGGGCCTTCACAGCTACCGTAGCGGTCCCAGGGCCCTCGAAGTCCCCACTGTACTTCACCCCTACAGGCAGTCCCCTACTTTGGCTGTCCAAACTCCTTAGACCAGGGGATGGAATTAATTTATTCACACACATTTTTTTATTTACAATAACCTGCACTGGTCGAATGCCCTCTAACACTTCATTTATTTTCTCTGTTGCTGTTTATTCTCTTCTTGAATATCTGTACAGATTTTGGAAAAGGATCACACTACCCCTGGTAAACTGTTCCACTCCTTCACACCCTTCCCAATGAATTAAAATTTACCCCAATCGCTTCTGCTAAAATTCCTTCTAATTTTATATTTGTGGTCAGTCCTGCCGATATAATTATTTTCCAACTGAAGCCTCTCACGGATATCTCCCCATGCTTCTTCTCTTGTATAAGCTGTATATAATCCTATAAGTCTAGTTTTCTCCCTTCTCTTACTTAAAGTTTCCCACCCAAGTTCTTTAACATTTCTGATACACTACTCTTTCTCCTGAAATCCCCTGTTACAAATCTTGCTGCTTTCCTCTGCACACTATCTATTTCTTTTATTAGGTATTCTTGGTGAGGATCCCAAACACTCTTTGCATATTCCAATAATGGACGAACCATACTCAAATAACTTTTTTCTTTTAATTCTTTGTTGCATCCTTTAAGTAGCCTCATTATGACATGTAACGATCTGTATGCTTTCCCAACAATGTCATCAACATGACCCTTCCAGTGCAAATTACTTTCAAATCTCACACCTAAGTATTTGCACTTGCCATCTTTTGGGATAACTACCTCATCCAAACTATATTCAAATTCAGTTTTAAAGCTCCTGTTTGTAAAAGTTGTAACAGTTGATTTGCCTCCATTAACCTTCATATTATTTTCTTCAACCCATTGTTGGATACTTTCAAGGTCCCTTTGTAATTCTGAACAATCCTCAATGTTGTTTATTTCCCTATAAACAATTATGTCATCTGCATACAAACTTATTTTTGATGTTATATTGTTGCGTATATTAAGAAAAGTAACGGACCGATTATACTACCCTGTGCAATTCCCTTCCAAACTTTCTCTTCCTGAGATACATTATTTCCTACTTTGAGTTTCTGAACCCTTGAATTTAGAAATGTTTTTATTCAACGTGTAACCCTTACTTCCAATCCTATTCCCTCCAATTTCTTTAATAATATTCCATGTTCCACTCTATCAAAGGCTTTGGAAAGATCTATGGCTATGCAATCTAACTGACCTCCTGAATCCAATTGATCTGATATGTCCTGCTGAAATCCCACCAGTTGTGCCTCACAAGAAAATTTCTTTCTAAATCCATACTGGCTCCTCATGAACCAATTTTTATCATCACATATTCCTCTGATGTACTTTAATATTAAACTCTCCAGTATTTTACAAACTACACTGGTCAGGCTGATTGGTCTGTAGTTCTGTGGTTTCCTTTTATCACCCTTTCCTTTATAAATTGGTATTATTATAGATTCCTTCCATTCCTTTGGTATTACACTATTATTTATGACATAGTCAAAGAGAAATTCTAAATAAGGCACTATGTACCACCCCATTGTCTTTAATACCTCCCCCGTAATTTGATCACTTCCTACTGCTTTTCCTTGCTGAAGCAGTTGGATTTCTCTGAAAATATCTTGATTTGTGAATGAGAAGCTTCTTGTTTCCCTCTGTGTCTCTCCCTCTCTATCTTCTGTTTCGGTTTCCAACTCTTGACAATCATCTACCGAATCTCTGAATTCCCTACTAAATAGGTTTGCTTTCTCAGTATCTGTTAAATAGTGTTCACCCCCTTCTCCCACCATTGTAGGAATTTGGATTCCTTTTCCTTTTTGATTCCTGATATATGAATACAGCTTTTTCCATTTCCCTTTGTGGTCATTACCCTCTTGAAGTATACCATTCATATAATTCTCTTTTGCTTCCTTTTTCACTCTATTCAGTTCCCTCATTAGCTGTTTTCTAGTTTCTCTACTCTCCCTACCCTCTTTGATTTTCCTGTTTACTATTCTACATTTTCTTTTTAATTTTATTATTTCCCTTGTATAATAAACAGTGTCTGAGGTCATTTTACCCTTCTTAACAGGTACAAATCTCTTCTCTCCTTCCCAAACGATTCCTTTGAATTTAGCCCAAAGTGTATCCACATTACTCCCTTCACTTATCCAACAACTGAATTGTGATTTAAGGTATGTCCCAAATTCATCAACTTTAGTTTTTCTGTACAATTTCTTGTCTTGTGTAACCCTCTTATTAAGCCTTTTTGGTACGAGTCCTACATCCATTATTACAGCCGTATGGTCTCCTATTCCTTCAATTACCTCAGTTTTATCAACAATTTCCCGTGGATTAACCAAGAATACATCTGGTAAGTTATTGAGACGAGTTGGTTCTTGTACTACTTGTGTAAATCCTCCCTCCCAAATTAACTTATTTGCCAGTTTCTGTTCATGGGCTTCACTTGCAGCTCCATTCCATTCAACTTCAGGCAAATTTAGCTCCCCCAATTATTACCATATCATTATTATTGTTTTTATGAGTATAATTATTATTTTCTCAAAGATTTCCATGTCTCTTTCCTCTCTTCCAGGCCTGTATGTTCCTATAATTCCCACCTCCTTCATATTATCACAAACTAATTTTATCCCTAATATTTCATCCCTTTCATCGGTAAACCATTCATGTGAACAGTAAGTTTCCCCCACCAGAATAAACACCTCCTCTCCCTTTTTATCTCCTCGGTCTCTACGATAGACTGTGTACCCTTCTGGAAATACTTCTCTATTACCCAGCCCTTCTTTCAACCACGATTCCACTCCTATCACTACATCAGTCTCATAAGATTCCATCAATGTACTGAATTTTAATTGTTTATTTACTACACTTTGACAGTTTACCAAGAGCAATCTCAGACCCCCTTCCTCCCTAAAACTTGACTGTTGCAATTGGGTAACTTGAAATTCCTTACTATCCTGAGTTTCTTTTTCTAGTTGACTGAGCCAGAAGTACAGCTGGCTCTTTCTACTAGTTTTCCTGGTCAGTATTATAACTCAAGGGAATTGCCTGTTTTACAGTACATATCTTAAGGTTAATAAAATCTAGAACAATATTTGCTATCTTTCGTTTACCTGAATTGTTTCGATGGACGCCATGTTTTGTATAACAGTATCTCTCAAAACTGCTGAATTCAGTAACCTGAGTATTCCGAAAATGTTTACAAATTTTAACAATATCTGTATTGACCTTGTCCACTTCAGTGTTCACACATGAGTCTCTACTCAAATCATGCCTGTGGGGCACGTTCACTACAAAGACATTAGTGTGGGTTAGCTTCCCTAGTGTATGTTTAAGTTGTGATCTCACATTCTTGGCGTCGTCGTGAGCTACGTTGTTCGTCCCACCGATGATAAGCACTGCATCGCCGCTCCCGAAGTTCCTAGTTGCTGCTTCTACATTTTCCAGAACACTGCTGATAGAAGCTCCTGGATATATTTCTCCGGTTGCTGCTATATTCTCGTCGTTAATCACTCCCGCAATTCCCCTTCCTTGGCTATCACCAAACACAGCTACCTTCGCTGATTTAGGCCTAACTGGGTCTTGAATCTGAATTCTAAGCCTAAATTTTAAACTTGGCACGGCAACGGCAGCGGATCGCGATGATTTGGTTTCACGCGCGCAATACTTTCTTCCAGAATTAAATTATTTAGGACAGAAAACCTATTTCTGATGTTTATTTCCAGAAATTCAGTTGTAGATTTCTTCTTAGCCGGCCATCCACGAACTACTCGACACCACGTGCTCGAGTTTGTTACTGGTACCAGTATATCACTCGAAGAATGGTCAGTCCCAAATTCTAGTGATCGCAGCCTTTCTTTTAATTCTTGATTTTCAACTTTGAGTCTCATTGTCCTTTTTTAGAATGTTTATCATTTCTAATGCACTTTTATATTCCTCATCGATTGTTTTCGGTGCTTCGTCAACGCCGTCGCCAACAACAACCTTCCGAACACACTGCTCACAAATCCAGTCAACATTTTCATTAGTTTTTACGTCTCTAGGGCAATTTCCGCACTTACAATGCCACCATCGATCACATGAATCACACAACATTCCATTTTTTACTAATCTTTGACATTTTCCGCACTTTTCGTCACATTTTGCGGTTAATTTACTCGGAGGATAAAACATTACGTCGTCATTACCGGGTGCCATTTTTTAAAAAAAAGTGAAGAATCTCAGTGTTATCATGGACGAACGCATGACTTGGTCTGCACATGTCTTGCATATCTGTCAAGAAGTTTACTCAGCTTTACATTCTTTATATAAATATAAACATATATTTCCAATAAAGCTTAAGAGGAAATTAATTGAAGCTCTTGTAATGCCTCATTTTGACTATTGTGATGTTGTTTTCAGTGATGTCAGGCCGCAATTTTCCCTAAGGCTACAGCGCGCTCAAAATGCAGGTGTGAGATATATATGCAATTTAAGAAAATATGACCATGTATCACCATCTTTCCTAAAATTAGAGTTGTCGCGACTCCATGTTCATCGTAACCATCATACTTTGTCACTCCTCCATCGAGTTCTTACTACATCTTCCCCATCTTACCTTTCTTCGCGTTTCCATTACTTCTCAAATGTTCATGACAGACATACTAGGGCTCAAACATTCTACCTGCTCATCATCCCTCACCATCGAACTGCCGCATATAACAGCTCATTCTCGGTGTTTGCCGCACAAGAATGGAATCGTTTACCGGACGACGTCAGAGGAATACCAACTACATTGTCATTTAAAAGAGCGTTAAGAGGTACAACAGGATTTGAGTGACCTGTGAATTTCTGGCCTTTCAGTGATCGTGCTACTACAATATCATTACTAGCTATTATTATTGTTTTTATTTTTATCATTATTGCTGTTGTATGTATTTTTTACTGTGATGGAATTTTATTTCAGTTGTATTTTGATTGTGTTTTGTGTCTTCTAGTATTAATTACGGTAGTATTACTTATGACTTTAATATATACTAATTGGTTTAGTGTAAGAGAAGGCCCAATGGCTTTAACTACGCCAATAAAGACATTTATTCTATTCTATTCTATTCTAAATTCCTGTGTCCTCTTATAGTCCGATGGCATAATAAGCCTTTAGAATGGTTTCCGTTGGGTGTGAAAAAGAAATTCAATTCCCAGTCCGTTTTAAAGGATTGTAAATTTTCGCCACTTCTCCTTTTTGATGTGCTTTCCATAATGCAATGCGTTTGCAACAGTACGTCCAACAAACTGCTGTCCTGAACTGTATACTGGCAAAGAATCGATCTCAGGATCTTTGGGTAAGAGGCAAGCATGCAACCCCTAAACCGCGCGACCGGCACCAGGCAGGGTATCAACTTATTTAATTTAGTTAGTAGTCTCAGTTTGTAATACGCTAAAATTATTCATTCTATTTGGATAAATATTGTTAGTTTTGGCATTAGTAGTAATTTTGTTTTGACTATATTCTTGAGTTAAAGTTTGCAATATACAGTTTATATAAAAACTATTTAACAGTTTTGTCTCACCTTGCCTTGAAACTTTTCCAAATGATTCAAGGAGTTTGTTAATGGCTAGTGTTATTTGTAGGATTTAGACATCTTTCTTAAGTGCTACAATTTTTTATACACAGGAGACAGCAACAGTTTCTCTTAGCATAGCTGAATGGTCATCATCGTGACTATTAGTTGAGAAAATCCTGGGTTTGTTTCCTGCCTGGGTTGGAGATTTTTGCCTCGTGATTAATTCTTGTGGCTTGCTGTTTGTCTCAATACAAATACTCTGAACCCACCACACTATCAACTGCCGTGGAAACCTGCAGTTAAACACGACCACATCCACACCTGGGTGCGGGGAAAGGCAGCAGATCTAATTGCCAACAAACAAACAAACACGTTAAAATCCAAATCAGCTTTCGCTATGACAGTTGTATATTATGCTGGGGACCAATTGCAGAAACAATGACTAGTTTTAAGCCTTAGACAACGTCTACATAAACAACGTCTAAATCGAGCATGATCTTCCATTGCATAAACAATGTTCAGTCGATGTTTAACTAGACATGGCTTAAAGTTTCAATTTCGGTTTGAAAATGGAGACAGAAGTATCTTTCATGCAACTCTTTGCTTGTCGCAACCAATGAAATTCGTCTGTGCTTGCGCCGAATGCCAGTCAGCTGTTTGTCTTCCTACACGTTACTCAAATATGGCTAGGCATGAGCATGACGTGCCCACAGATAAGAGTATCGCTTTCAGTGGAAATTAAATCTCATCATAATATTATTGACACTAAAGCGACACGCCACCGTACGGGGAAGTGTAGCTTTGATTATAGCATTGTTACAGTGAGTGTAATCTACTCATAAATTCGGTAGCTTCGACGAAGGGAAGATGAAGCAATAGTAATGTGTAACAGAGTGTTTTGTACGGCCCATATAGATATAGCTTGCATTCTGGAGATCGTAGGTTCGAAACGCATCATCGGCAGCCCTGAAGATAGTTTTCCGTAGTTTTACATCAGGCAAATACTAGGGCTGTTATTATGGCCACGACTCTTCTTCCCCAGTCCTCTTTAAACAATAATCACCACCATCGCCACCACTTGCCTTTTCCTATCTGATAGTTGCCAAAGACTTATACGATTATTTATATATACCCCATACAACCTACTTTTTAGTTTTCACTACTATGTGTTTTTACTTGGCAGTAAATATAAGTGAATCCCTCCTGGTTTATGTATGTAACAGCCCTCTGACAACGGGACACGTAGTTCTTATATGTAGGTAGTTGAAGTGACCTATAATTCTATGGAAATTACCCCATGTATATAATATTATATCGGTTGCCAAGAATTGTATTCACGTTGACAGTTACGGACTGTCCCTTTTTCAGTCTCAAGAAATAAGTCTTATTTTAAGATATCTCTTTCCATACATGCCAAACGAATTGCTGCGATTTATCAGCGGGCGATCCACAAAGAGGCCGGCAGACTAACCTTTCTTCCCGGAATCGTCTCAACATGATAATACAAATTACATGTTTCATGGTACATAACCTCTGATTGTGATTCACTCCTCTCATTTGAGGTTAAACAGTGCTCTCGGCAGTGTTTAAACATGACCGGTTGAAAACCAGTTTTAGACAGTGTCTAAGTGATAAATAACGTCTCTGCAATGCGGCAGCCATACTTAGGCAGTGTTTAACCGTAGACATCGTCTAAATACCGTTTCTGAAATCGGCCCTATATATTTGTATAGAAATTGAAATAAAACATGGAACAATCTCTCTCTTTCCTTCCTGGTAGAGTTGTACATTCAACTGCTGTACAGACAGGATCGAGGTCTATCAACCATGACATCACCACATGAGTACTTGGAGTATTCAGTCTTCCATGTCTTTGTCATGGGCAACTGCCACCCTTACGTGATTCAAACATTAACAGTCATTAATTTGTGTTAATCACTTTATTGTATTGTTAGTCCTAATTCATTAAAATTACTTTACATTTCACCTCAAAAGTAAATTATGTGTGTTT
Organism: Anabrus simplex; assembly: GCF_040414725.1. NCBI lineage: Eukaryota > Metazoa > Arthropoda > Insecta > Orthoptera > Tettigoniidae > Anabrus > Anabrus simplex. The sequence continues at coordinate 428,556,147 of NC_090269.1, read as the reverse complement.
ATTTTCAAGTATTTATATTGATTAGCAGGATTAGGTATATTGTACATTGTGTGCAATTAAGATATATCACTCACGTAATTGATAATAATAACAACAACAACAATAATAATAATAATCCTACGCCCCCAGCTACCGTGTGCCTGCATATGAACTTCGATATTTCATTTTATTTTACCAGATGGCAGAGAAACAGATCTCTAAGTTGTCAAACACCGAATGTGCCACTGCGGAATGTTGAATGGACTCCTACCTCTGTCGGTTTTGAACCTGAGATCTGCTGGCCTACACTGTGGACCTTGCATTGTGAAGTCTTTCCTTTATTTATTGAACAATGGTATCTTTATACCAGGTGAATCAGCTGCCCTTACCAGTATTGTTTTATGCAAACTGCTGTTTTATGTCGTCCTGAAAATGCCTGTCCTGGTAGCACAGTAAACACAGTAAAATGGATATATTAGTATTTATGGCCGACACAAAAAATAGGAAGCTGTCTAAATGATTTGATATGTAAATGACAGCACAAAGCGGACATTGCGGCTGTGTTAAAACTGTCCCACGAGCTGTAATCTACACGCCATGCAGTATAACGTGAATCGTAAGAGCAAGTCGAACCCTACAGTTGCATGTGATAGGTTCAAGTCTGGGGCAGGAATATTCTTTTATTTTTTGATTTATTTAGTTTTACCATCTCTTAAAGTACCGTGAAATATAGTCTTTCATGCACATTTGCGGTGAATAAAAGTGTATGTGACCATAAGAATGGCCGATATGTTATCAGGGTTGGACCAAAATGAGATAGCTAGTGGGGGGGCACCAAAGTGAACAATGGTTAGTTATATTAGAAAGCGCTCGAAGTGATGACCTGCTAGGCTTATGCACGTATGAGCACGTCTTTGAATGGATATTCTTCTTCACTGTTGCGTAGCTGGTGTTATCGATTTACAGGTTTCTGAAGTTGTCGAAGGCACTCTGGATTTTCTGGCTCCTGCGCTAAATGGTTCACCCAAAGAATTGAGGAAGATAGTAAAGGAAATCAGAAAATATTATAAGGGTTAATGAAAAGTAAAACTTCAAACAGGGAAGAAATTAAAGCCATTGAAATAGTGGACGGAATCATTATCCGAGACATGGTAGGAATCGGAGAAGAGATGAAAAATTATTTTGAAAAATTATTGAATGGGGAGTGTTACCAAAGTCACCAATGAATTAGAGAAGGAACAACCTCCAGTTGCTTGGAAAGAGACAGAAAATGCCCTGAAGAAAATGAAAAGTGGAAAGTCAGCAGGAGGAGATGAACTAACAGCAGATATGATTAAGGCAGCTGGAATCCCTGGAATACAGTGGCTACATCAAACGCTGGGAGTTATATGGAAAGAGAAGTTGCCAGATGACTGGAAAAAAGGAATTATAATACCATTGTTTAAAGAAAAGGAAGTAGAAGGAATTGCACTGAGAGAAATAGTGGAAGATCAATTTGAAGAGGAACAACATGGATTTAGAAGAAATAGAGGAACCACAGACTTAATTTTTTCTCTTGGCCAGCTAATGGAAAATTTGTGGGGAAAAGGGAAGGACTTGATAATAGTGTTTTTGGATTTGGAAAAGCATATGACAGGGTGGAGAGAGGAAAAATATGGAAATGTTTATAAAACATAACATCCAGAAGCACCAATTAAAAATGTTCAAATCTTGTTTGATGGTTGTGAAAGTAGTGTGCAAGTAGAAGATGAAAGATTTCAGTTATTTAAAACAAGAAGAAAAGGGAGTTCTCTTTCTTCATTGCCCTTCATTTCACTCGTGGATACTATTATAAAGGATCTTAAAGAAATGAGGGAGATTTTTAATGCATTTGTTTTTGCTGATGATGTTGCCATTTGGGGAGAAACTGAGAGATGTTCAGAGGAGACTAGATCTTTGGAACACTAAGTTTAAAGAAAATAAGTTAACTGTGAGCAAGAGCAAAACGGTGGTAATGAAAGTTAGCAGGACAAATACACCTTGTAACCTCACCCTTGAGGGAGAGAAGATTGAATGTGTGAATACCTTTAAATATCTGGGGAGTACAGTGTCAAATGATGGAAGTGCTAAGAACGAAGTGTTGAACAGGGTGAAAAAAGGATTAAACTTCTTCCATCAAGTACGGAACATAGTATGGGACAAGGGAGTTCCTCAGAGTGCTAAACAGACCCTGTTTAAGACCTGTCTCCTGCCCGTCATGACTTATAGTCTGGAGAGTTGCATGATACATAAAAGAGAAGTAAGTCAACTGCAAGCTGTTGAAATGAAGTTCCTTAGATCAGCTCTACAGAAAACAAGGAAGGGCAGAGTTAGGAAAGATCAGATACAGAGAGACCTGCAGGTCAATCTGACCATGGAAGAAAGGCTTTGTGTTACAAGGCTGAAGTGGCCAGGACACACACCAAGGAAGTATCTTGAAAATGTTCCAGGACAAAGACCAATTGGACGCCCTGGAAAAAGGTGGTTAGATTAGATAAAAGAAGACCTAGAGAAGAGAGGAGAAACATAGGATGCCCTAGAGAGAAAAAAAGCATACCAGCACCGTTAAATGGAGGCACATCGTTCTTAAACATCCTACCCGGCTCGCTGGAAGAAATTCACGATGATGATGGACGGCTAACGTCCAATGTGGTGGAGCTCCTTCCTGTTGAAACCTCGTCGCTAAACAAGTGTTCATGCTCTAGCAGAAGTGGGATTCCATGGTGTAGAAAGTGCATGCAGGTAGTGTGTGCCTATTGAATAGCCCTTGAAGAAATATGGTCCAATAAAGTGATCACCCAAGATCATACATTCACTCCCTGTTGCACTTGATAGCCTGCCTGTCACAACCAGTGGGGATTGTCAGCACTCCAATTGTACATGTTGTGATGGTTGACGGTACCATTATTGTGGAATTGCGATACATCCAAAAACAGGGTTTTAGATGGAAATGCTTCATCATTTTCCAGATTTACTAACAGCCACTGACCAGACAAATTAATTTGAATAACATATGAGTAACAACACAGTAAAGGTCTCCACCTATTCAATACAAAATATATTCACAATATTTTAAAATTACATGGAACTAGTTTCGACCCATCTAGGGGTCATCATCAGCCACATCAAAGCAAAGATCACTCTTTGGCTATTTTTAATTTTAGGCCTAGATATTGAAAGGCTTTCTGTTTTGCCTGGTAAGCTACATCATTAAGGGTTATAAATTTCATGGTGTTGGTCCGTATTGAACTGAGAATAACATATGAGTAACAACACAGTAAAGGTTTCCACCTATTCAATACAAAATATATTCACAATATTTTAAAATTACATGGAACTAGTTTCGACCCATCTAGGGGTGATCATCAGCCACATCAAAGCAAAGGCCTAAAATTAAAAATAGCCAAAGAGTGATCTCACACAGAATTAAATATTGTTAGGGGCAACTGATTTACCTGCTACACGGTATTTTCAGTATTTTGTCATCATTTAGCCATCTCTTGTTTCCTCATGTACATTGAAAGAATGAAACCATTGTGTCTTGAGATAATACACCACTATTTTAAACATAAGTAATCTTTTCAGGTATCACCAGATATTCGTATTATTTCGACTGTCCCTATCATTGAACTATGTGGAAACTGCTTCATACTATTTTATCTTGGTTTTTACAGTATTTCTTTCATATGGCTGAAGTGCATGCACAAAGCAGACCACATTGTTAGTTTCAATAGTGAACATAGGGACAGTCAATTTCTAAAATATTAAGTTTCAAATAGTACTGTCTCATGTAATATCCATGTTATTCTGGAAAGTACTTTAGAGACTTAAGCTTGTTTGGTATTTAGATACACTGATGAAATGTTGTTAAAGATAGCTTACATTCTTAAAGAATACACTGGAATTTATTGAAAGAACATTTGTGTTTTTTTGCTGCAGCTATTGAAGGATGTGGTGGAGTGCCTCCAATCCGACCGTTGGAGACGCTGCATAATGCGCTATCCCTGCGTCAGCTTGATAGTTTCTTGGAACTGATGACATCTGCTCCACTCTTCCGAACGCCTGCATCTTCACCACCTAAATATCCATCAACACCGTTGACAACGCATCACCCTCCTTTGAGGCTGCAGTCGCCCAGCAACAGTGAGTACCATAGGCACTCACAGGAATGCGACTGTAAAGTTCCTTCTTTCTTTCGAGCAAGTTGCATGAAATAAGTGGCCTTTACTGCATGATAAAATGAGCAGAATGATAAATATATCATTGATAAAAGAAATCTGCCTTAGAATTATTTTTACAAACTTCTTGGAATGATGGCCATGTGGCAATCATACAGCAGAGTGACACTGACAAGGTATCAACATTTCAAACATGAAATTCATCTCATTCCCATCAACATGTTCACTGCCACCTTTCTTAAGCCTACAAACCACCCAACGAGTTCACAAGTTTTTCTTCTTGCTCTTTAAAATGGAAGGTAATAGAAGATAGTTTTAACATTAACAAGTCAGTTTTTGCATACAGAAATAAGAAATCGATGATGCGACACTGAGAAGTGATAAAATATCCACCTGCCAATCCCAAACTTCTTGATGTTTCGCAATTGCCAATTGCGTGCAAGCATGACATCATATTATAGAACTGGCATGCGTATAAAGCCGAGCTTGCAGATGGACTTAGCCAGTTTTTGTTTCATTTAAATAAACAGTCATTCGGAAATTGTTCTAATATCTCTTCAGTGTTTGTCAGAAGTTAATGTCTAGCCACAACTTCAAAGATGTCTATAAATGGCTCTTAATAGGAATATGTAACAGAATATAATTTTTTTAAAACATGTATGGCACTATGAAAAATACACATAAAGAACATACCTTTGGTAAAGTGCTGTGCCTCGTCATCATTAGTAGCACTGTTACTGTCGTCTTGTAAGTAAATAGTAATGGGTTCCAAAATTTCTCAACATCATTTTCTTTTCAAAATCATTTTCTTGGAAATTCTTTGTGTGTTCCATGCAAGCTGTGCAGTTTTCCCTAGTCATGTTATTAAGTTCATCATTAACAAGTTTTTCAAAAGTCTGAAATTTTGGAATTTGTGTTTATCTTAGTGCCTTCTCTTTTACTCTGTGCTCAAGCAAGTTCTATTGCATTATACTGGAGTTGTAGAACTTCATTGGCTTGTTGATCGAGTTTGTTCACTTCCGTTGAAATGCTGTACTCTTTACAAAAGCATAAGTTTTGTTTCCAAGGAAGAGAAATTAATGCCCTTTTGTTGTAGCCACTACATGGTATCCTGTTTTCATGTGGAGGCTTTGGGTATTTTGCTCAGTTGAACAGAATGATTTGGTGCATTGTCCATTATAATTATTCTGCTTTCCTCCAAATACAGTAGAAGTCCGTTATAGCGAGAATTCATAAGGGCAAAAAATTCACTCTGTACAGGGGATTGTCGGTATGTCAGATTTTTCATAAAAGTTGGCAAAAAAATTCCACGCACATTAAAATCGGTATTAAACTGCAATCAGTTTGTTTCAATTTATTCAAAACTTGCGTTTTCGTAGATTTCCATACTACGGTTGCTCAACACGGAGGTCTGCAGATTACGAGGTGTCGTGTGGTCAGCACGACAAATCCTCTTGGCCATTATTCTTGGCTTTCTAGACCGGGGCCGCCATCTCACCGTCGGATAGCTCTTCAGTTGTAATCGTGTAGGCTGAGTGCACCTTTAATCAGCCCTCTGATACAGGTAAAAATCCCTGACCTCGCCAGGAATTGAAGCCGGGGCCTCCAGGTAAGAGGCAAGCGCACTACCCCTACACCGCGGGGCCGGTGAGACATACGTATGTTCAATTGGAATAGTATCACTTCAGTGCCTTCTGTGACAAATGTTTGTTTTCATATATTTATAAATAAATAAAATCCGCCTGTTCCAGTTTTGTATTCCCGTCCCGTTTCCTCCTTGCTGCCATCACTTTAATCTTGGAAGTGCTTTATATTCATACCATACCAACTACACCTATTTTCAAGTTCCATTATATTAAATTGCAGTCTGCCATTAAGATCAAGTCATCGGCATGGGCTAAACTGCTTACAACATTTCCACCTAACTGAATCCCTCTGTCATAAATGTATATGAGAACAGACTTTCCAAAATTTAACCAGACACGAGAAAATACAGTGAAACCTCGTTGGTGTGTTCCTCATTAAGACGATTTCTTGCTTAACACATTGTAAATTTGATGTCCCGATTGACGTCATATTAAATCTATATAAAAATACCTTGCGTATCATGTCACAAATTTTCACTATTACCACTCAGCATGATCACATTTTCCCTGGACCTAAAAATGTTCGTCATCCCTTGTGAAAGGAATGTGATTTTCAACACAGGTTAGAGCCCTTGACACAGGATGCAGGTTGGGAAAAGTTGCGCAAAAATGGGAAATGGCCTTGAAATCCTGAACTTTAGAGGGTAAATTACACCTTCGAGAAGCAAGCCATTAGCCTCAGAAAAGTTCAGTTTTACTCTCCGGTTTTCATTGATATTGCTGAATAACCCAGTAAGCCTGTTTATGCTTGTATTTTGCATTCCATTCAGAAGTTAGAAATTTATTCTGTATAGAGTGTGATACAGTGAAGAGTATTTTGGTTCTCTGTGGAAATTCCATCTTTACAATATGATACAAAGGGAGTTCAGTATATAATGCAACACTTTTTTTTTTTTTTCTAAAATCAAGTTGGTTTTATTTAGGATTCAGATACACCATGTTATTCCCCAATCCTTTTGCTATAATACTGTATTTTTCAACATAATATCCGTTCGATGCTACGGCCTTATGCCTCCGTAATGTGAGAGCCTGTTTGCTTGCATGGTACCACTCGACTGGTCAGTGTCGGAGTTAACGTTGTGCTGCATCGATAACCTTCCCATCATCCACATAGTGCATCCTGCGGAGTGCATCCTTCATTGGGCCAAACAGATGGAAGTCAGAAAGCACAAGATCTGGGTTGTAGGGTGAATGACGAAGAACAGGTTCACTGAAGTTTAGTGAGCTCCTGACGGCTGCGCAGACTTGTGTGAGGTCTTGCGTTGTCGTGGAGAAGGAAAAGTTTGTTTGCATTTTTGTGGCTATGAACACGCTGAAGTATTTTCTTCAATTTCCTTAGAGTAGCACGATACACTTCAGAATTGATTGTTTCATCACAAGGGAAGACATCGTCCAGAACAACAACTGTTGCAATTGATGCTTTCACGGCCTGTACTTATAGACAAGATATAGGCTTTTGGGCTGATACCATGTCAAGAAAATAAGGTGAAGTTCTCTGCAAAATGTAAAGAATTTCACCTTATTTTCTTGACACGGCATAAGCCCAAAAGCCTATATCATGTCTAGAACAACAACAACTGCTCTCTGTTTGGTGCAAGCCTCCATTACAGATGCCATTTTGAAGGCTAGTTAAAGCGCTGTCACCTATCAGATATTAATGAATACGAGACGAAGCGGTCAAAGATGTCCCGAACAAAATTCCCATTTTTAAAAACCTAAATTGGTCGAGAAATGAAATGTGTTGCATTATATATCGAACGCCCCTCATAATTATTTATTCTATTCAGAATCGCAAAGTTAATGGTTCTCTGAGGAAATTCCATGTTTACAAAGGGAGTTCAGTACATAATGCAACATATTTGTTTTTCTAAAAGCAAGTTGGTTTAGTCTCTTTAAGAGAGATCCTCAGCCATTAAAAGGAACAAAAAGCAAAGATACTTACATATATTTTAGAAACAACACTTTTTTTAAATATAATTTTATTATATAAGCTAGTCTTGAAGACTATAATCAAATGTGCCTCTGTGGAGACATATGAAATTTAAAGTAATATGCATTCAGTCAAAAAGGTGCCTTTCACTAGGGTTGGGCACACTGTACCAGTGCAGAGTTATGTTTCGCTGTTCCGGAACACCGAATGTCAGTTGTTCTGAAACATTCTCAGGCGAGACTGAGACAGTGACTCACTATCCCGCCAGAAGCGCCACTATGCACTTCCCTTTGACTACTAGCTGACTGTCGATACCGGCAGTGTGCCGCCACGTGCTGGAGTGTTCCATGTTCTGTCATATCCTCTTTGTTCTGTGAGTTCCGTACATGCGAATAACTTAATGTGTTGTGTTTTGTTTTCAACTGTTTTGTAAATAGTGTTTTCAATGAAGCCTAGTAATATATACTGTACGAAAGACAGTAACCTTTGCATAATGTCACACCGGAGTCCTGTTTAGGACTTTTTTACTAGAATAAAACTGGACAGAGTGAAATGTAATTTATGTTCTTCTATTTTATCTGCAAAGGAATCTTTAACTGGCACAATGACGAGATGTTTCAAACTTAAACATCCCACAATTTTTATTTTTGTGTTCTGCTTCTATATTGTGTTTAAGTTTTATTTTCATGTTCAGCTTGTATAGTTTTATTTTTAATTTCCTGTTCCGCTTGTATATACTGTTTAATTTTTATGTTCGTGTTTTGCTTGTGTATTGTGTATGTAAATAGAGCACCGACTGTAACCTTGTTACAGGTTACACAACATAATGAAAACATAATAATAATAATAATAATAATAATAATAATAATAATAATAATAATAATAATAATAATGAATCTTACAAATTTAAAAAAAAAAAAAGTAAAAGTAATAGAACACACGCAAATCTGACATGCTCGAAACAACGTAAACAGGTTGGCAAACTTGGCAGCTATGAAAGGACGTGGGAAGTGGCATGGAACCCTAAGAGGGAGATGGTTACGTTTGCGTTGTGGGAAAGAAACGTAGACGATAATAAAAGGCCTAATTTCCTTATAATAAAATGAGATAAAAGAAAGGAACATGTAAAAATATTAACACAGAAAAAGAAAAGGGGGGGATTTAAAATCTTAACACAGACGCCAATTAAGTTGCCACCATTTTAAAAACGCTTCTGAAAGGAGCATAGCTGTAATTGGTGTGAGTTAAGTGACACAGCACTACGGGAGGCAACTCCAAAGAAAATCTAAATTACATGTTAGTTACGATTTTCTTAAACAAAAGAAAAGGGAATTGCCTCCAAAAATTAAAAATGATATGAGCTTAGCTAAAGGCTAAGTCATTGTAATGATTTAGTGGTGAATGTAAATTCTGGGGGTAAACTCCCATGCAAAAGAAAAATTTACATTTAAATTAAATTAATTTCCAAAAAACCAAGAAGAAATAATGCTTACCCCGAGACAGGTATCCCATGACGGGATGGAAGCAGGAGCACGTCCGCCCTCTAGGGTGGTCAGAAGCGAAAAACCCAGATAAAAGCTTCGCTCCCATGGAGTAACGAGAAGCTGGAAATGTGCAACTACGGAGGTGACCAATCAAGCAATAGAATTTTACTCCCGATTTTCACATTCACCAGTAAATCGTTTGTTATTCTCACCAATAAGGTCTCTATATTCTTGATGATCCAGAAAATTATTTTGCATAACAGGAAGTGACTGGAAATATGCTTCTAAAAACGGCACATGTACGTACACGCTGATACATGGACGCCTAATTTAAAATTCACAGCTACATAATACAAAAAAATTTCACTAATTAATAATAATAATAATTTTGTACAAGCACCTTTTTTTCAAAATAGTTATTCTTCTTTAAAGTTCACAATTTCTAATTCTTCCGAGACAGATACATATATTATACAAATAATTTTGAAAATGTTCATAAGTCCAAAACCCTAATTCTTCCAGAACAATAAATCAATTTTCAAAGCAATAAGTCCCATGTTCAATTTTTCCTCCATCATTTCGCCACTGCTGTCCCAACTCCAGCCACACTGACGAATGTTTCTTCAACTGTGAAAGTATATTTTTATTTGGTGAAAAAAACATTGTGACATTTGTAAACACATCTACTGCCAGTGTAATTGTGACAGGTGCATTTCAGAATGAATGAAAACATTCTTATCCTAAAAACAACATTTAGACATGAATTTTTGGGTGCGTATTTCAGAGTTCCAAGTGCTTTTTCATGTTCCATGAAGTTTTATCCTGGCCCTAATTACTCACAATACAGGCCGATACATTCAGCTGGTGAAAATATCCTTGGATTAGTTACTTTTAAACACCTGTAATGCCATTGTAACAGTGTTATGTGTATTTCGTATTGACCGAAAAAATATTAAGCCAAAAGCAGCCTTTAAACGTGATTACTGGGCGCGAATTTCAGTGTTCCGACTGTTCCGACACGTTCCGTGTAGCTTTATGTTGGCTGTAACTACACACAGCACACCCGGTACAGGTACATTCCCGCTGACGCAGAGCATGTCATGTTGCCTCGTGCAGTTCTCTGTACTGTGCAGTTACAGTCCCGTGTGCCGACACACTGTACCGAAACACTCCATCTGTTGACGCTCCTAATGTTTTGGGATAACTGACTGTTCCGGTCTGCCCAGCTCTACCTTTCACAAGATATGTCTGAAATGTTTATAAAACCTTGGTTATTAGGTAGTCTTCATAAAAGGGTCTTTTGGAGCGTAGATGTGTATGAAACAGACCAGATAAAAAAGTTACTTTGTCCTTAAAATTAAAGCACTTTAGATTTATAATTGGAGAGTTAAAATATTAAATATTTTAAAAGTCGTATTAGACACCCCTGGCTTTTTAAGGCGAAGAAAATCTTAAAAAAAAGCTTGCAAATAAGACCCCCCAGAGTAACTCGCCAGAGAAGAACAATGATTCCACTTTGAAGTGGGTACAGCCCGAGGGCATCACAGAGATTTGTGAATAGCCCAGGCAATGAAAACATGCACCAAAGTCATGCAGTACATCTGTGTTTCATAGTTAAGAAATGTCCGCCTCTGTAGCGTACTGCAGCTCCAATAACTTGGCACAAATGGGTAGTTTCATATGTCCGACCCACACATTGCAAGCACGCATCAGTCATGCGATATGTTAGTGTTTTGTAGTTAAGAATGTCCACCAACATAATGGTTTTTTATCGAGGTCGATAGCTGCAGTTGCTTAAGTGTGGCCAGTATCCAGTATTCGGGAGATAGTAGGTTCGAACCCCACTGTCGGCAGCCCTGAAGGTGGTTTTCCGTGGTTTCCCCATTTTCAAACCAGGCAAATGCTGGGGCTGTACTTTAATTAAGGCCACAGCCGCTTCCTTCCCACTCCTAGCCCTTCCCTGTCCCATCATCGCCATGAGACCTATCTGTGTCGGTGCGACGTAAAGCAACTAGCAAAAAGACATAATGGTTAGCACAATTAGCTGCCATTCTCGGAGTGCAGAGTTTGAATCCTGGTACTGCCAGAGACTTAAGAATGGCATGAAGGTTGATATGCAGTAAAATGGTACATACAACTCGCCTCCATTGGGGGCATGCCAAAAAAATGAGCTGCACCATCCCAGGATGAGGACACGAGTTTAGTTCAAAATATTCACGGTTGTTGCTATTAATATAGCGGGTGAGATCAGTAATAAAGTGATCGTTTAATATCTTGTAACTCGGGCCAATATAGGTCATTTTTGGAGAGAAGTAGGTTTAATAGTAATAAAAACAATCCAGTCATAACGATCATTTCACTCTTGAATGTACCTAACAAATAATAGTAGTAATAATAATAATGTTATTGGTTTTACGTCCCACTAAGTATTTTTATGATTTTCGGAGATGCCAAACAAAACATAGAATACATTAATTAAAAAAATGGAGACAACGAACATGTGATGTTAAACAATATCATAATAAAATGCATTACCTCCATAAATGCAGCAACCTTTCCTGTTATTTATATTTGTTTCATTGAGGAACTTCTGGCACTATCCGGGCACATGATAGCATACATAACCTAAAAAATGTGATCCCCCCATCTCAATTTCAGCTCTTTAGGTAAATCCTGATGTTATAAATGTAGAGAACAAGCATGATACATATGCTCATGCTCATAAAAAACAGAACACCTTCAAAGACTACAGATAGCAAGTTCATATTCACAGGGCATGTTCATTAGTATGTTCTCAGATGTGCCAGGTCTCCCGATTTGAGTGAGAGACTCCCAATTTTTCATCGTTCCTCCCGATTTCCCGATCGCCGGGTTCGATCTCCCGATTTTCAGAGCACTATCCATAATTTTCGTATTATTTTAAACTCCCGCGGATTTCCTCATTCTATCGATATATGGCTGAGTATGTCTGGTCGATAGTAGTTGTAATAATGATACCAGATGGCAGTACGGGGCACGGTGGCCACTCATGTGCTGCTCTTTGGTCTATATTACAGTCATTCTCTTTGCAAGCGACTCAAGCGAGTAACATTCTCTCTGGAGTAACCTAACCTCAGAAGTAGCACATCATAGTTGTTTTACCCGTAGAAGTGCTCATGTTGTGCCTCAATATTTGTTTTGGCCAAAATGTCAAAAAAGAAATATGATACAGTGTTTAAAAGTGCTTATACGGAAGAGTTTCCGTGTTTGAGTGAATCCAGAAAGGGACTAACGTTCACATTCTGTTTTATATGTAGGTGTGATTTTTCAGTTGCACATGGCGGGAAATGCGATATACTCAAGCATATGCAAACGAAAAAATATAAGGAGTGTGTCCAGTGTGTAGAAAGAAACCAGAAACTGAACTTTTCATGTAAAAACCAAGATGTAAATCCTGTGACGAATGCCAAGGCGTTATTTACATCATTTATAGTAGAACATAACCTGCCTCTAAATTGTGCCGATCACGCCGGACCTTTGTTTCGCAAAATGTTTCCTGATTCAGAAATCGCTAAACGATATGGGTGTGCTAGAACGAAAACAGCGGCTATCATTACAGAAATGTGCATGGAAGAAAGGGCGAAAATTGTATCACATTTGCAGGTGAATGCATGTTCTGTTGCTACTGATGGTAGCAATAAAAGCGACTTGAAGATATATCTCATTGTTGTAACATTTTTTAAGCCTGAACTCAATGAAATTCAGAGTTGTCTACTCTCTGTGCCTAATTTAGAAGGGGATGCTACTGGAACTAACATTGCCAATCTTTTGCTCTCAACTTTTCGGGAATTCTGCATTCCATTAAAAAACTGCCTAGCTCTTGGTGCTGATAATGCTCCAGTAATGGTAGGATTAAAGAATGGTGTGGCAGGATGTTTGAAGCGGGAAAATAGTAACATAATCATCGTAGGCTGCTCTTGTCACCTAATTAATCTTGCTGCCAAGAAGGGTGCGGCGTGCTTGCCCGTAAATGTAGATGAAAGTATAATTGATATATTTTATTATCTGGAAAGGAGTGCAAAGAGGAAAGAAAAGTTCAGAGAATTTCAAACTTTACACAACACAGTGATCAGGAAAATTCTGAAGCATGTACCTACTCGATGGTTATCACTAAGAAGGTGTTTAGATAGGATTTTGCGTCAGTGGGACCCTTTGGTTACATTATTCAGGAGCGAAATTGTGAGTAAGGATTCTCAGGTGGGAACTTTGAAGACTTACAAAATTCCTAAGCACAGTTTAAGTGCAGATGTGTCTTGTTTGTCTGAAAACGTTAAGGAATGTCATAACATTTCACCTCACTCCTCAGTTAAAAGGAAAACCCAGTCATCAGTTTCACTAAAAAAAAAAATGAAACTACTGATCACACTAAGAGCCATGCATTGTCACGTGAAGAATGACTTTTCATGTTCCTTTCATCAAATTTACATAAATCTTTTTGCCTTTTTCTCTCAAGTTTTATGGATATCTTTGAGAATCCAAACGTAGATCTTCAGTCAAGTATGCCGCACATCCACTTATTGAGGTCAGTTTTGGAGGAACTATTAAAGAATGTGATGGCAAGGTTTGTGAAACCAGACATTATTAAAAGATCCTCCTCTCTCCTTGATGTAGATTATCATACTCCAGCAAATCAATAGGATGATTGTGATTTGATGATAGGGAACTCTGCGTTTGTTTTAGTGAACACCTTGAAGTCTGAGGAAAAGTGCATATTCTTTAAGTCTGTTAGAAAGTGTTTCTCTTCATCGTGTGACTACATAATACACAAATTTCCATTCAAAGATGAAGTTTTAATTAATGCAGAAGTTGCAAATATTTCTGCTATAAGTAAGGCATCATTTTCTAGCCTTAGATTTTTCATTAACAAGTGTCCGAACATTTTGACTAGTGAAACTGAACATTTGGATAAAGAAACTGATGTTCTGCACTCCCAGTTCTGTAACTTTCAGCTCGAAGAAACAGACCTGGCAAAAGGAAGAATTGATGTTCAATGGGCATTGGTAGGTCAGATGAAATCAGCTGATGGTGTACTTAAATATGACAGACTCTCTAAGGTGATGCTTGCTATTTTATCAATTCCATATAGCAATGCAGAATGTGAAAGGATTTTTAGCAGAGTCACAAAGACAAAAACACAGTTCAGATCCTTGCTGTCTGAACAAACTTTGGAAAAACTTTTAACCTTGAAATCAGTTCAGCAAGGCAAGTGCTTTGAGCAAAAATTTAGTTCTGAGTTTCTGAAGAGGGCTAAGTCAGCTACTGGTGTATTGAACAACAATTAGTCGTAATGTGATCACCATGTTGAAGGATGAGAAGTTACATGTTTCTACAGTTCAGGTATGTCCAGTATTTAGTATTCACATGTAAATGATGAAAAAAAAAATATATGGGCAAATAGAATTGTTAATGTATTGAATTATAATGAATTTGTACATGTTCTACCATCAGTGATGTGTCGTAATACGTCGCGATGTGCTGCGAAATTTCTCCTGATTTTTCACTTTTGAAATTTGGCATGTCTGTGTTCTGCAGAAACGATTTGCATATCAGTCACCTAGGTTGAGCATGTGTCCTGTTGCCTAGTAGGCACTGGTCCTCCATGGGCACTGATAACTTGTTCCATCCATGATGGTGTCGATGCATATAAGGCGCGAATCGCTTCCTGGGGTATAGCCATCCATGCTGCATTCACCTGGTTCCACACTTCATCTTTGGTGGTTGGCATGGGGTCACAGCGCCGCATCCATTGTTTCACCATATCCAACACATTTTCAATTGGTGACAAGTCCGGTGATCGGGCGGGCCAGGGCAACAGTGCGACATCCTGTGACAAGAAAAAGACACATGTTCATGCAGCAACACGTGGTCGCACATTGCCCTGCTGAAATATGGCGTCTGGGGTGTCGTGCAAAAAGGGTGTGGCTACGGATTGCAGGATGTCATTTACGTAGGTCAAACTGGCCACAGTGCCCTAGACACGCACCAACTGTGATTTGTGGTTGTTACCAATAGCACTCCACACCATAAGGCCTTGAGTTGGCGGTGTATATCTTGTGTAAATGCAGTTAGTATGATGCCCCTCCCCTGTTTGCGGTGAACCAAAATGCAGCCATAATTTTCAAACAAACAGAACCTGGATTCATCCAAAAACACTATCTGCAGCCATTCCTGTCCCCAGTGATGTTGTTCCATACACTGTTGCAGTCTAGCATGTGTATGCACATTAGTCAACGGTAGGTGGAGAAGTGGGTGACCCAGACCGTAATAAACAGCGACAGACTATCACTCCTGATAGTGTACAATGTATTGCACTGTTCCACTGTTGGGCCAGAGCCGAGGAGGATGCAGATCTGTCCTGCAATGCCATTCGAAAGAGGTGTCGATCTTCTCAGGGGTTGGTCTGGGTGGTACAACCAGACCCACCTCATTGTGTTCTACGGCCTTCTGTGAACCATTCTGTACACACCCATTGCCTTGCCAATGCACTTCATCCCACACAAGCAGCAATTTCCCGGATGGATGAATCATATTCTCTCATGCCAATAATGTGCCCTCTTTCAAACTCACTCATCTGACGGTACAGTTCTCGCATACATCTGCAAGGTATCATGCACATCTGCTCAAGTCACGCTGGTCCATTACCTTCGGTTTATAGCGACAGCGAGAGCCACACGCACATTTTACCAGTCGGTGGTGGTGCACCGAGATATCAACCTTGAACCTGAGGGCCGACATGGTTTAAATGCTAATCATTTCTTCAGAACATGCTAATGCACATATCCTGTGAATATGAACTTCCTATGTCTAGTCTTTCAAGGTGTTCTGGTTTTTATGAACATGAGTGTACTTAAAAATAAAGGTCTGGCTTTCAACAGCCGCATTTATCCAAAATGTTTCCAGTCACTATGAATTATATTCGGAAGTACAACTCGTAACATACGCTAGCGATCAGCGAGTGGGTTGGCACACTTTCTACAGCACGGCTTTATTTGGAAGGGGTGTCTTCTGCTTCACATACACTAACTGGGAATAATGAGAGACCATCTCCAGAAAGCATTTGCGAATAAATTCTCACTGTTTGGACTCCCTAATCGGGAACGGAACTGTTTTAAAATTTCAAAAAGATGGGATCTCGAATGCTCTCGATAGCAGTGAAGATTATGTCATTTGGGATGCTGACAACGCCAGTAACAGGGAAGTTGGAAGCACAAGAGGATAATAATTCAAATGAAAGCAGTGGATAGGTTTCCTGTGCAATAGGCCTGCTCCTTAACTGACAGAGACAAATGACTGACCATTAAGTTCTTTTGAATTGGGATGGTTGCCTAGTTGTCAGTGGCGGCGCGTGAATGAAACGTCTGGGGGTTCACTGTTGTGGAAAATAACGTGTTCAGATTAATATTGTTACTTGATGTTTACATAGATGTAAAATAGTGACATTGCTTGATTAGAAACGCGACTTTGCTTTGCAGAGACACGGCTACAGCTCAAAGAAGTTACCAAAACAATGAAGAATGAAAGACAGAGAGTATGAGGTGCAATTACTTTAAGCTGATCCAATTTCCCCTCATTTTGAAGACGTTGCTTACGTAGGAATAACTTCTTCAAGAACATGTTAGGCAGACTACTGTTACTTATGTGTTGACGGATTTTGCTGTTTACTTTCCATAAAGCACATATTACTAATGAAAAGTTTCATTTAATTACATAAACTTAGGTTACGTACGCCTATTGATGCTATACAAACCGTAGTTAGCAAAATATTCTGGCCCATTGCGGTTAATTACATCAGAATGGCAAAATCGCCAAATTAAAATCCCTTCAAAACCTACCACGTACGGCAAATTTTAACCGCGTGCTCTGACAGTGCTTCGGCTAATTTCGGGACTGCTCGATGTAACTCGTGTCTTTCGCTGGTCCAGTTGCCAGCGATTCCTGGGCTATGTTTTCCCTGTTTCTCATAACCCCTCGCCTTGCGCACCCTCCTTACGTCTCACGGCCCCGCGCGTTCAGTCCTAAAATTGAACCTATTTACTGGTTACGGAGAGCAACCGAGTGTTGATGTCAAAAATACCGCTACACGCGCTGATATACGGAGCAAATTTATGGAATAGGCTCTGATAAACCATTTTACCTAGACTTATGTATTTCTAGGGGGTTCACTGAACCACTGAACATATAGAACGCGCCGCCACTGCTAGTTGTACTTCCTCTTAAAACAATCACCACCGCCACCACCACCACTTTTTGTATTAGGCCTAATATTGCATAATACAATAAATAAAACTGTATGTCCAACCCCTACCCTTTTTCTCTATGGGATCGAGTTTGAAGCGAGACAAATCTTTGTGGCAAGTTTTTACGACTGGATGCCCTTCCTGACATCAACTTCACTGTATGTAGGCCTTAACGATACATGTTCACCATTTGTCTTTATTTTTTAAATTTAGAAATGCTGCCTCGCAATGAAAGTAGCCAGTAGGACTTGGAACAAATCATAAATTTGATTAAAAATAGTGTAGAATACATACATGTATAATTTATAGTTCTTTATACCCAGAAGTCACTGGACAGAATGGGAGGCTATCGCATATTCGACCCCCCTTCCCCCCTTACTTTTTGTAGCCATAAAAGTGAAAAAAGGGGGTCTAATATGCAAGGAAATATGGTATTTTAATATTTTAACTCTGCAATTATAAAAGAGCAATCTAATATTTTTGGAACAGATACAAGGTATTGATATCGTTTATATTTGGTGACATCACTGGGCATAGCATTTGGGCAACGTTGGATTTTTGGAGGAAAATTTGTACCACCCCTGCTCGATGTGGTTGTACACTGTTGTGCAAAAGAATGAATTCATCGCAGATTTCTTCATGGAACAGATGTATAATTGGTTGCGGCATCTCATGAATGAAACTTTTACCCATCATTTTACCGTCAAAAGGGCGCGAGCGGCATTTACCTTCCCAACATTATCCCACCCCAAAACATGACTGACGCTCCCTGAAATGCGTACACTTCTTGGACATGCTGTAGCCTTGGGTGACTACTGTCAGGGTGGAAGGCGATGCAGGTTTTGTCCGTGAAGAGAACAAAACACCACTCTGCACGTCCCAACGTCTGACGAGCAGCTCTGCAGCAGTGAAGGAGGGGATGCGTAAGGCCATCGCATGCGAATGATTCCTGATGGTCTGGGTGGACTCTTGCATACCTGAAGCCTTGAGCTCTGTGGCACTAGCCATCAGGTGCCTTGTGGCACTTACGATAACAAAGCAGTCTTGAACTGTACTTGCAGAGTGTGGACGACCTGTCCTCGGATGATCCGACACAATGTATCTGCTGATATTTCATCCACACCACTTTGGTAGACTCCCAAGACGGTTTGCAGCTGCTGTCTGCATTAGGCCTTCCTAAATCAGTTCAACGGTACGTGCGTTGTTTTAAACAGTGTGATGAATCACCCAAGCCTGTTGATGTGATTGACAACGTGTATTGAATGCAACCAGGTCGCTCTCCCTCCGTAGACGGCCGAAAGTGGGGAAAGCGATTATAAAAACAACACCTAATTCTGCAACTCCAGTTATACACACTTCGCTTGCATTCAGGAGATAGTGGGTTTGAATTCCACCATCGGCAACCCTGAAGATGGTTTTCCGTTGTTTCCCATTTTCTCACTGGGCAAATACTGGGGCTATACCTTAATTAAGGCCACAGCTACTACCTTCCCAATCTTACCCCTTTCCCATTCTTGCATCACCGAAAACCTTCAGTATGTTACTGCGGTGTTAAACCATTAGCAATAAAAAAAAAAAAAAAAATAATAAGATTCTTACAAATCAGTCCTCTCAAAGATATACATGATAGCAGTTGACCGTATTGGCTGATAAGCTCTTGGGTATGAGTAAGAAATTTTAGCAGCCCATATCAGAAACTCTGGCAAATGCTGCATGTAACCTGAAACTAATAATTCCATTGTTATTCCAAAGCAAATTTTATTTTCCTATGTGTTACTACATCCATATCACCATCAGGAATTAAGGCATGCACTAAAATATACACTACATTATAAATCCTATTGGAGTTGGAAGTTGGGAGATGACTCACCAAATTGTACAGTTTATGCCAGTTGTAACAGTGAATGTCTCGGTTGGCACAGACATATGAGAGTTGGGGCATAAGTCGTTGCAACTATTTTTATTGGCACTAATGTGGGATCTACCAGACAAATGGAAGTGGGGAGCATAAAGGGCAGAGGAAAGTGTGTAGTAGGTGTAGGATAGTCAGCCAGGAAATCCTTGTGCTACATAATATTCATTTTCAGAGAGTACAGTAACATTTGATATACAACCTGTGCCAATAAAGTTCGGTGAATGAAGTCAGCAGGTTTTGACCTCCTGCCCCCAACCTTGTTCAGTTGAGCATCGTGTGTGTGCCATATAAGATCTGTTTGAGTCAGTGAGTGTGTAGTATGTTGATTCTGAACTGCGAACAGGAACATGGACAACCCAACGATCAATGTACAGTTTTGTTTTAAGTTTGGCAAGACGCGGAAAGAAACGCATGTGATGCTGGTATGTGTTTATGAAGATCAAGCGCTGTCCTGGAAGTATGAGTATGAGTGGTTCGCCCATTTTCGAGGAGGCTGGGAAAGTGTTTCTGACAACCCCCGTAACGAAAGACTGGCGACCGCTGTCAGTGACGAAAACATTGAGAAAGTGAGGACATTAATCACGAATGATCGGCAATTAACTGTGCGCATGTAACCATGAATCCGTGCGACAAATCGTTACCCGGAAGTTAGGGAAGAGAAGAAAGTGTTCTTGTCTTGTGCCACATCACTTGGCTGACGATCAGAAGCAGAGTTTAGAGCCTTCACAGGGTTTTGTCGAAACGGCGGATGCGACACCAAATTTATTGAACTGTATTGTCACTGAGGACGAAACCTGGTATCTCAGGTACGACCCTGAAACGAAACAGCAAAGCATGGAATGGCATTTTCCGTGATCCCCTCATCGGAAAAAGGTCAGAGCCGAAAAGTCACCCATCAAACTCGCTTTGAAAGGAGAGAGATTTGACGATATTCCTGACATCCAATGAAATGTGACGAGGCATTTGAACACCATCCCAAAGGAAGCCTTCTTACAAAGCTTCCAGGAATGGTTACTGGAGAGGACTGCTTCGAAGGACAGTAAGGTCACTGTCGTGCATTGTTCATCTATGTTGATAGTACAGGACTATTCACCGAACTTTTTTGTTACAGGTTGTGTTCACTACGACACATACAAAATGCTGTCACTTGCATACACTGTTTTTATTTACAATTATTTACATGTTACACATCTGTAAACCACCATTTTTCACAACTGCCTATCACGAAGAATCAGAAGACTAAGACTGCCATCTTGAAACAGCTGACTGCTACTGTAGCATGTCAGCACAAGCACAACACAAGCTCACAAAATCAACTCCACCATCAAGACCACCAAGTTATATAGGTGCCTGGCCAGGCTTCTAGAAGGATATGTCACAACATATCTTCTCATGAATTCTAGAGTGTCCAATAGCATAGTTACAATGTAAGGAAGGTTATAGTTTTCATCGTACATTCTGGATATTAGTTTCTGTTGCACAATAGATATTTCCTAACCACAAATCTTAGTTCAGAATGTTTAATGGTTTGGTTTATGACTTCAAAATTTTTCTGGTGTAAATTCTTTATCTGTTTCTCCCTGAAAGCTTCACATTCAGGTAATTCAATAGTTGAACTATCTGCAACAGTATAATTCAATCTACAACGTAGTACACAGCACAAACAACCCATTTTGGGAAATTTTACAGCTGTTACAGCACAACACTATTATGCACAATATTATATACACTGCATATTTGAATGCATACTCTTATAACACTACACCATGTTAATAACCCGTTGATAACACTACACCATATTAATAACCCGTTAAAGGGTGTGAATATCCCAGTATATACCGTACTTCATTAACACGGTTGAAATAATATTATGCTGTTATCCTCTATTCTCAGTACAAACATTACCATGTGTGACTACAATTGAGCCATATACCTTCCCAAGATAGTCTTCAATCAATCCTCAACGAATCACTCAATGACTCGCACTTTCTAGGTAGGCTGCACTGTACTACTGGTCCAAATATCCAAATTCTTTATGTGAGGTTGCAACAACAACAGCAACAGTTTGTTTACAAGATTAAAACTGCTATTCTCTCATAGCTGACTCCTCCCCTCATCATCTCTACCATTGGGTAAAGTCAGTGTTCCTGCCTCACCCAACTAGACTTAGCCTGAAGAGTTGCTGAAAAACCTAGAAACATGAATTTTTAGTATTTAATTTTTAATTTAAGTGTTGCTCATAGTTTTTGCATAGGTTGCTTAGAATTGTCTCTTCTGTCACCTGTTAGGTGGATGTACCTTATTTCAATTACACTCTGTATATTGTAATTTGGTTTTTAAAAATATTATGTATGTTCTTGGTGTCGTCGTGTTACATTTCTTAGAAATTCAATAAAGAAACGAGCTGTAGTTTTACATGTGTGACTTACACCTTTATGTGTTCCATGGAGGCATCTTATTTGTGAGTGACATTGTTGTGAGGTATCACACCTAGCTTGCAATATGGGGAGCAAAGAATAAACACGTTGCTTCTATGACTTTGATACTGGTCATACAGTACCGGTGAGTTAACTGGACAACTGATATGTTTCCGAGGAACTGAGTTTGAAGATTTCTGATATGAGATACATAAATTCAGCAATTGTCTGCATCAATTTTGAGACCTAAGATACTGAATTATAAATTTTAAATTAAGAAATTGAAGAAGCAGGAAAGAAGTACAAAGTGTCGTGGAGTTTGCTGTGTTAACGAGGCCAGTTAGTTTCATATGGACAGCCACACATCAAAGAAACGTTAAACAAACTGATATCAAAGGAAATAATAGGTAACAATAATGTTGTTGGTTTTATTTACAACCCACGACCTTGTATGGTTTTTGGAGACGCCGAGGTGCTGGAAGTTTGAGCCTCAGGAGTCTTTTATATGCCGATACATTTACCAAAAGGAGGCTGATGTATTTGAGCACCTTCAAACACCACCGGAATAAACCGGGATCAAACCTGCAAATTTCACCTCAGAAGACCAGCACTTACTGTGTGAGCTACTCAATGCAGCATCAAAGAAAAGGAACATAGTACTGTGTTAGCACCTGACGTCAGAGAAACAGAAATCTGATTGAAATGTGTATCTCTTCTATTTAATTTTTTTCTGTATTGGTTTTATTGCAACATGCAATAATAGTTCTTTCTTGTGTCAGCAGTAGAAATAATTTTTTTTAATGAATGTCGATCAAATATAAAAACTATTTTTGTTCCTGGACATCAACAGTTGGTAGGACTAGCCCCACGCTTCTGCTGTGCTTAGGTGGGACCATTAGGAGTGGGGAAAGCGTGCTGTTAGATATTTCTCGCCATTTCGTCAGTAATGCTCACGATGTCAGAGCAACAGGTGCAGCCCTCCACTGCGCAGTGCATAATTATAAAATTCCTTGCTCGTGAAGGAGTTAGAGCGGCGTAAATTTAACCAGAGATTGACTGCACAGTTTGGTGATCAAACATTGTCAAGGACGCTTGTGAGTAAGGAGTGGCGGAGGAAAGGGGAGGCAGCACCAGTGAAAGCCATGACTCGACTGTCAGATGGCAAGGTTCTTGCAACAGTTTTTTTTTTTTTATTATTGGTGAGGCATTTTGCTGATTGATTTTTTGCATGAGCAATGCACAATCAATGCTGCTTACTACGGCGAGCTGTTGAACAAGGCGAGGATTGCATATCGCCGCAAAAGACGAGACCAACCGATTCGACAATATGTGGCGCCATACTGCAGCTATGTCTCCAAGCTACAGGAAATGCACTGGACTACACTTGATCATCCTCCTTACAGCCCCAGACTTATTGCTCTGCAATTTCCATTTGTTCGGACCGCTTAAAGAAGCTCTAGGAGGGCATCGATTTGAGGATGGCGAGAGTGTGGAAGACTTCATGCGCAACTGGCGGGTGACACGACCCTGTTCTATTTACGATGAGGGCATCAAAAAGCTGCTCGTAAGCTGGGATAAATGCATTTCCAAAGCAGGAAACTATGTGGAAAAATAAATTGTAATTGCCTTGTGTTTTTCAGTAAATGAATTAAAATAAAAAAGTAAAATCCTGTTTATATTTGAACCCCCCTCATAGGATTTTAACATCACAGGATAGTTCCAAGTTACATATAGCTAACTAGGAACATGGGAAGGAACACACAGTAGGACAAACCCAATGACAGGTCAGTGTGGAAAGAGAAAAGTAGGAGGAAAATACAAAAGGACAAAAACAATCTCCACATCTTCATATATTACCTTGGCTCTCCCCCGTCAAACATCTGTCTCTTCACAGCTTCCTAGCTTCAACACAGAAGAAGGGCAGATGAGTACAGGTGTAAAATACTAGTAGGAACCCAGTGGGTCGTCAGCGAGTGTTGACAAAACTGGTTGTGGGCTGAGAAGACATGTGGAGATTGTCCTTGTCTCCTCTGACCTGTTATTGTGATATCCTATTACGTTGTTCCTTGATGATAATGGAAAGCGGCTCCAGAATTTTCCTGTATGAAGATTCAAGTCCACGGAAAGCTATCATCGGCACTGCCAACGATGGGGTTCGAGCTTGGTGGCAGAGGATAAGCATTTTTACTTCAACTTTCTGAGGTTAGGAGCCCCTCCAATAGGACAGTAGCACCACTTCTTCTGTTTTTGGGTTGTCAAATCCACGATTGAATCCAATTCTTTTTCTGTTTCTCTCAATTACGGTATTGATATGAAATGTTTCACGTTTCTTTGTTATGCAACTTTCCTAATGAATTTGGGCCCTAAACTTCCTGGTCATATCATGTAAATCTGCTGTAAGTGCTTATGAAAATATTGATGTGGAGTGAGATCCATTGATCCTGAGAGCATGAGAGCATGGACTTATTTCCTTCGTCTTTTTATCAGAAGGTAAGTTACTACTTCATTACCAATGTCATGTGGCAAAATTAGACCAGATCACATTAGTGTTAGGATAGGGTGACCAGACGTCACTTTAACGGGGTTGTTCCTTTATTTTTAGCTTCTGGTCCCGCTTGTCTCGACAGAAGCTTAACAGGACGCTTATCGCCCCATTTCTATAGGCCTTGATCTCGTTTTGTCCCTTTTTTAAATTTTAGATTCATAGCATGGCTTCATTATTGCATGTTCAAACATGATTTGTTATATTTTGAAATTTAAAAAATCCAAACTAAGACTGTTATCCAACTTTGTGAAAGCACTCTCTTTGCGATAAGTTGAAAATGTGTGTGAGTAGATGCCAGTCTGTGTATAGTACCAGTAAATATAATAGAGAAGTTATTTAAATATATTTGTGATATTTCATCCTGGTTTGTTAATCATGCCAAGAAGGAAGCATAGTTTCACTTGTGATTTAAAAGAAGAATATCACTTCTGGACAGAAGCCAGTTGCTATGCTCAGTGCGTCATTCAGGGCCGTTCTGATATGAAACAACATGTGAACCAGCAAAATCATAAATTGACAGCCAATTCTTTGAGTTCAAGTCAAGATATTAAATCATTTTTCATGAAAACTGCAAGTTAACTTATGAAAGTAAATGTCTTGCATCGCAAGAAGGGTTGTTTGCATTCTATGTTGCGAAACGTAACCTGTCTTTGAGATTGATACCCTGCACTTCGGAATAGTAAGAAATTTGTTTCAAAAGAAATTTACGTGTGGACAAACAAAGTGCAAATCAATTTAATTTAATGTCTTGGCACCTTATGCACTTCAAGAAATAGCGGAACTGAAACAAGCCAATTATATTTCAGTTATGGTGTACACATCAAACCATAGAGATCTGAAGTTGGTGCCCGGCCTTATTAGGTACTTCATTCCGACTGGAGGTACTCGGGTCAAAGTTATTGAGTTCCAACACATAAGAGGAGAAACTGCAGAACTGCTTGCAAATCATATTTTACAAAAGCACCAGCTGACTGAGAAAATTATTGCATTTTCTACAGATAACTGCAACGAACTTCAGTGGACATAAACAAGGTGGCACCAACAATATATTTTCAAGACTGAGAAAAGAGTTTAGAATAAACATTCTTGGTATTTGGTGTCCATACAAGTATTGCCTATTAATATTGAAACAGTTATAAATAAAATATTTCAGTATTTCCATATTCACACTGTAAGTGTAGAAAATTCTGTGAATTTGTAGAAACTGAGTACGAGATATTTAATACTTTTATCACAAGACAAATGTCCTACATTGTTGAAATAATCACTCTCTTGGCTCCATTTCATTCAAAGCCAGGTGAAAATATTCTCAGCAACAATAGTGGAAATAGAAAAAGGAAATATTTTAGCACATGAAGTGGTAGGAGAACTGGAATTTGTCAGACAGAAAATTACAAGTAGGAAAGCTGAGAACTTTCAAACTTTTAAAATGTTATTGATTATTTCAGAATTGAAAGATGAGGGCATCTGTGATTAAAAAGATTTTTTAACCACTACAAATTTCTTTTGCAATACTTTCCTTGAATATTTAAGTAAATGGACTCACCATTTCCAACCACTAAAAGCATTTCATTGTATTAAGTTACAAACTTCACCAGCTTGGACTGATTATTTTTACAATTATCTTTATGTTGCACCGACACAGATAGTTCTTATGGTGAAGACTGTATAGGTGTGGGAAGGAAGTGGCCATAGCCTTAATTAAGGTACAGCCCCAGCATTTGCCGGTATGAAAATGGGAAAGCAGGAAATCTGTCTTCAGAGTTACCGACAGTGGCGTTCAAACCCACTATCTCCCGAACGCAAGCTTATAGCAGCTACTTGCTCAGTGCTTGGGCTGAAGTTCAAAGCAGCCTGAAAACAATCAGTGATGTCGATAGCAATATGAATATGATGTGATGTCAAAGATAGGACCTTGCAAGGACAAAAAATTAGTGGGACGTGTTTAAAAATAAGAATATTTATTCACCATTGATCATTTACATGAAATAGGTTTTGTCATCCAATACTACAGTATTATTTCTAGTATCTATATACAGTTATTAAAACTCAACATTAACAGTTTTCATTTCTAAGAATTCCTTTATGTCACAAAATGGATTTTCCAACATCCAGTTGTACAGTTTTCTTTTAAAATTATTGATGGACACATCCTGTGCAGAGAATGGTAATTTATTAAAAAATATTATACTATTTACTTTATGTGAGTTACCTGTTTTCACAAGTCTGTCTTGGGACATCAATATTACCCTTATTACGAGTATTGTGTTGATGGATGTTTTCCCTGATGGTAAATCATTCAGATGGTTTTTAACATACAATAATGAGGTAAAAGTATATAGATTTATAACTGTTAATATTTTAAGCCTGATAAAAAGGGGACGACAGTGCTCAGAAGAACCAGCTTTACACATTACACGAACACGCTTCTTCTGTATTAGCAATACATTATGGATGTAAGATGAATGTCCCCGCAATAGCAGCCCATATGAAATATGGGACTGGAAAAGTCCAAAATATGGCATTCTCAAATAGTCTGCTGTTACTAATTCCTTCAATTTCCACATAAGATATGAGACCTGTGATACCTTTTTACAGACATGATTAACATGTACTTCCCAGCTTAATTTGGTATCAATATGAATACCCAGTAGCTTGACTGACTGACTGAATTTCTATATTATTGGACAATACTAACAGAATATGTTGGGTTTTATTCTCGTTGCAGAGTAGTTTATTAGATGAAAACCATTTCACTGCAGTCCTAAGAGCTTCTTGTGACATCTCTTGCAGATTTAATACGTCCTGATGCATGTTGATTAGTGTTGTATCATCTGCATATGATACAACTGATTGCAACATAACATTTTGTTGTAGGTCATTAACAGCAACATTAAAGAAAAATGGGCCAAGTACAGATCCTTGGGGAATGCCTGTTATAACATCTTTTAGTGTGGAATGTCTATTTCTAATTGCAACAAACTGGCATCTGTTACTTAAATACATCTTAATTACATCCAAAGTGGGGCTATTTATGCCATAATACTGAAGTTTTCCCAACAAAATGTCATGATCTGTACAGTCAAATGCTTTACTCAAATGACATAAAACCAGAGAAACCAATTTCCTATTTTCAAAGGCTGTTAAAGTTTGATTGACAATTTCCAGAACCCTGTCGGAATCCATATTGATTACTAGACAACAGGGCATGAGTTTCAAAGTAGTTACTAATCTGACTATAAATAACCGTTTCAATTATTTTAGATAATATGGGAACAATTGAGACTGCACGGTAATTTTGGGGAGGACGTTTGTCACCACTTTTGAAGACCGGAATAACTTTTGAAATTTTAAGCATATTCGGAAAAAACCCTATCTTGAAACATTTCTTTATACTAAACGCTATTGGTTCACAAATCCGATGTATTGTTTGTTTAATAATGTAATTGGACAGCCAATAACAGTCCATACTTTTAGAATTAGATAATTTCGAGACCGTCTTTATGATTTCATTTGACGTAATGTCAACCGATTGGAAAGTATGTCCCCCTAATTGATGTGGACCAGGCCCAATGTTAGCAGATGTACCTGTTGGATTAACTTTATCACCTATTTCTTTCACTGTGTTCAAAAAGTAATCATCATAGTATCTGGATTCAGTAATATATCATGTGTGTGATTAGGAGTATTCTCTTGCGCTATAATATCCCAAGCTGCCTTGCATTTGTTGGATGCCCTTTCAATGTATACTTCATACGCATCTTTCTGCACACTCTCTTGCACCCAAGAATTTTTATAAACTCTATACACCGAGCTCGATAGCTGCAGTCGCCTAAGTGCGGCCAGTATCTAGTAATACCAATATAATGGCCCGTTATTGGACATTATAAATTTTCCAGCTAACTCATTCTTGGTTGCCTGCGTTTCGCTCTCGTGTGCTAAGTTAGGCTCATTAGTTGGGACTTAGCACACCACCCAAGACGCAAGGCTAGTGCATACCGTGGAGGCCACTGCATAGGCTACTTGAAGCCACCAGTAGTGCCAATGCACTATGAGAGCTATGTCTCATTTCCAAAAATTGATGCCTGCCTGGCCATCAGATATACAAATGTTGATTCCCATAGGAAATTTAAAATATTTGTCCTGAATGAGTAAATTTATAATACCAATATAATGGTCCGTTATTGGACATTATAAATTTTCCAGCTAACTCATTCTTGGTTGCCTGCGTTTCGCCCTCGTGTGCTAAGTTAGGCTCATCAATTGGGACTTAGCACACCACCCAAGACGCAAGGCTAGTGCATACCGTGGAGGCCACTGCATAGGCTACTTGAAGCCACCAGCATTGCCAATGCACTATGAGAGCTATATCTCATTTCCAAAAATTGATGCCTGCCTGGCCATCAGATATACAGATGTTGATTCCCATAGGGAATTTAAAATATTTGTCCTGAATGAGTAAATTTATAATACCAATATAATGGTCCGTTATTGGACATTATAAATTTTCCAGCTAACTCATTCTTGGTTGCCTGCGTTTCGCCCTCGTGTGCTAAGTTAGGCTCATCAGTTGGGACTTAACACACCACCCAAGACGCAAGGCTAGTGCATACCATGGAGGCCACTGCATAGGCTACTTGAAGCCACCAGCATTGCCAATGCACTATGAGAGCTATGTCTCATTTCCAAAAATTGATGCCTGCCTGGCCATCAGATATACAGATGTTGATTCCCATAAGGAATTCCCTATGGGAATCAACATCTGTATAGCAGTATCTAGTATTCGGGAGATAGTAGGTTCGAACCCCACTGTCGGCAGCCCTGAAGATGGTTCCTTCCCTGTGCCATCATCGCCATAAGACCTATCTGTGTCGGTGCGACGTAAAGCAACTAGCAAAAAAAAACAACCTCTATACAGAATCAACATCCTCTTTCCCTTATTTGGGTCAATTTGTCAGAATACCAGTTACGTTTTTTATTCCTAACTGTGCACACATTATTGACCTTTACCATGGGGGAGCAAGAATGCCACAATTCAACATAAGTTTTAAAGAAAGTTTCAATAGCAATTTCAGCCTTTGCTTTGTCAGTTTGATTTTCGTATAAAAAATCCCAGTTTACTTTCTTCAATCTTTCCCTGAATAAGTTAATATAACAATCTTTCTGAGTTCTTATCCATGAAATGTCAGGCTCCCTACTTGTTCTTTTGTCCGTGTAAGACAAATTCTTCTGGCAAAAAGAAAGTACCATTGGTTCATGATCAGCAAAAGACCCTCCAACAAGCTTGACATTATACATACTTCTTGAGAAATTGACAAAAATGTTATCCATGCATGCATTATTGCGTGTGGGTTTTTTTGTTTGTACAGGTTAAATTTAACGACCTTAAAAGATTAAAAAATATTCTTGAAGACTGTTCGTCTGATTTTGCCATTTCTATGTTAAAATCACCACAGACAACTACTTTAGTATTAAATTTTAACAATTTTCTCATAACTATTTCAAAATTCTCAAGAAATACTTTCATATTGCCCTTTGGAGATCTATACAAACTTACAGTTACTAGATTCTGATGTATTATTTTAACACGACTAAACTCTCCATCTAATACTGCACAGTATTGTCCTAAGTCAACCTTAACAAATTTCAAACAGTCCCTGACTAAAATTCCAGCACCCCTATTCTTCTTATTACTTCTACACATAATATCTGCCATAATATACCCACTGGGCACAAAGAATTCAACTTGATCTTCTACGCACCAATGTTCTGACATGCATACCACATCCATTTTTTCAGCTTTACAGAAATGTTCTAGTTCTAACACTTTATTTCTGACACATTGAATATTAACCTGCAAGATAGTCAGTAAATTATTGTCAATTTCTGTTTCCTGGACACTATCAGTACCTTGGATGTCTTTTTCCACAATAGGCCTACTAGTAGATATTTTTGTTTCTACAGGTTCATTGATTTTAGTGATCTGATAAGAACCTAACCTAGTCTGTCTACCTTGCACATTAACACTATTCCCCAATACAGTCTTAAAAGAACCTAACCTATATAGACTACCATGAGTATTAATACCATTCCTCGACTCTAGCACGACAGATTCACAATTAAGTATTTATTTATTTTCCACCTAGTCGATACAATGATTGCTTAAGGCAATTTTTAATGGTCAAAAGTGGTACATGTTTCGTATATTATCAACATCTTCAGCCACATAACACTGTTTAGATGAAAAATATATAAAATTGACAAAGTAATGCTTTAGAGGAAGTGACCTTAAAATTTTTTTTTTTTTTCATCTTGTCAATCTTATGTTAATTTTAAGGTCACTTCCTCTAAAGCATTACTTTGTCAATTTTATATATTTTTCATCTAAACAGTGTTATGTGGCTGAAGATGTTGATAATATACGAAACATGTACCACTTTTGACCATTAAAAATTGCCTTAAGCAATCATTGTATCGACTAGGTGGAAAATAAATAAATACTTAATTGTGAATCTATTGAAGTGCGATACGGACCATGAAGCTGATTTTATGTAATCTAGCACGACAGACCGACCTACATCGGTCACTGTATCTAGTTTTTTAGAGGAATGGGAGCAGTTACACGTTCTACATCTTGAATTGAATTAACAAACTCTATTATACTATTTACAACATACCTTTTTCCCAACCTATTTAGGTGCAGACCATGCCAGGTATAAAATCTTCTTCCCAAATTACTTACATCTACATATTTTACATTCTTGAAGTGCCTACATATTTTCAAAAGTTCTTCATTAACCTTGTTTACCTCCTTGTTAACACAAGACCATGCCAGAAGATCATGTCTGTGAGGAACAGACAATACCACAACATTGGTGTGATGTACAACTCCTGTAGTCTCCATCTGAGGGAAGAGATCATTCCTCTTGCATTATTTCTTCCCATGTCGTAAGTCCCTACTAGATAAACTGCAATCCCCGTAGCTTCTAGATGTTCACAGTATTCTCAACTTTCAGGGGTTATCTCATTAAAATTTGCACCAGGCTTAATCATAGCAGAAACATCATGCTTACGGTTTCTAATTAGTTCTGTGCAATATTCCTCCCCTGACTATCGGCAAATAGTCTTATCTTCACAGATTTCCGCAAGGTTCTTGTTACATTCACTTCGACCTTCCAAAAAATTGTCTTCAGAGCTGTTACCTAGAGATTCATGAGTACCACTTGCAAGGGGTTCAAACCTATTCTTTAAAACAGGAAAGTGACAATCGTCCTTTATCTGCTTTTTGAAACCCGTGTATTTTACCGGAATCGATTCCCATCGTCTACAGTTTTTAGGCCTAATTGTTTCACTTCTCACAGGTTCATAAATCGAATCTAACTTGAGCTCCAATCCACCGTAAAATACTTACTCTCCATCACATTAATCTTATCTTTAAGTACGTCATTTTCAGCTTTAAGATCCTCAATGTCATTTCACAGAATATTTATGATTTCCAATGCATTTTCATACTTTCTATCTTTAGATTTCAAGCCAGTATCACCAATAATAACATTCGCAACGCACTGTTCACAAAACTAGTCTTCACTTGCGTTCATTTTTTCCTCCCTGGGCTTGTTTCCGCACTTAAAATGCCACCATCGTTCGCACAAATCACACAGGATGCCATTTTTAACTATTTTGCTGCATTTACCACACTTAACATCAAGTTTCTCGGGAATAGACATAACCATGTTTACATTACCGGACGCCATGGTGCTGCAAGGAAAAGAAATCAACCACAATAATTTACTGTCGGTTGTTGAATTTGTTTCGGGAACAATTACAGTTGTGGAGAGAGATTGTTCTCTCATTAGTTCTTTGCAGTCAGATGAAAGGAACCATTTAAACATCAAGACACACTTTGATACGCATTTCGTGTAATGACTTATGAAAGCTTTGGAGGATATAATGATTTTACATAAATATAATTATAATTTTGATACTGTGTAACTGTAATCATAAACACTTTAGTCCTGTATTTAACTTCTGTTCAATATAGTCATATGTTATGTTGTTCAATTTTTATGTAGATCATACCAGAAGTCCCTTTTTTTTTAAGTGTTGAAATATTCAAAGTAGCCCCTTTTTTTGTTTTGGATATCTGGTCACCCTAGACTAGATTGTTTCAGACAGTCTGATAACAGAGTGAATACATTATTAAATTGATAGAATTATATTCAGCTCTTTAAATGCACAAATCAAGACCACAAGGGTACCTCTTACTGTTGTGATTTGTAAGTACTTCAGTTGTTTGACCTTGCCCATGTTGGCTGACAAGGGCATGGTTGTTACAGTGGTTACAAATCCTTTGCCTCGGCAGGCCTGGGCTGGAGTGGACCGCCATCCTTCGTGTCCAGCAGCGGGCCATCTTCCCCTAATGGAATGTCCGATTTCTTCTCATCGCGCGGCGGCGGCACGTCCGAGAGCAGCGAGATGTCCCTATCGGCCAGCCTCGTCAGTAACGAGGGGTAGGTATTCCTGGAGCAGCAAGTTTTACAACTGTAGATTCATAGTGATGAGTGAAGAATGGAAAACTGAATCTCTTTTTTTCTTCTAGGTAATTTTACTACTATGTTGACATTTTGTCCCCACACAAGGGGCAAAGGAGTGCTAATCAAGCTTTATATAGAAAGATAGGAGCATCCTATTATGTGTTTTGTGTTCTTATCCTACACCCTCCACACTGTCGAGAGTGTTGGGTGTCTGAGACGTGGGATTCATGAGAAGATGTTTTCTTTCTATATCTTCCTCTCCTCACACAGAACTTTCATTATATCCTATCTTTCTATATAAGGGTATCAGATGTGTTTCTGCAGGATATTATAGCCACACTGAAACTTGCTGTCTTTAGAATGTAAGGACACTTTACGAATGGTGTCAAAGTAATGTTGGTTGTGTTCAAAAACCTTAAAGCTGCTGTTATGGTATTCAACATTAACATAGAATGTTTGGAGGTTTGCCTACATTGCCTGAAATTGAACATTTTGTTTGTTTTTTTCCATTTTCATGTTTTTCACCACAGTTATACATCAATTTTTACTGAAGTGGTTCGTTCCTGTTTCATGTCCCACCCTGTACAAATATTGAATTCTAACACATGTAACCTCTCACTCACAAGGAATGGCAATGATTTTCCGATGTTCAGGTTATGAATACCCTATCCTGTACCTCACGCTTGTAAAGCAAAGCTTTAGTGGATCTAATCGTAAAGGAGACTTAACATAACAGTGAGAAAAGAGTAGTTACCATGTTCATTTTTTCACAGTGGAGGGAATCACTGTGTTTGATGAGTCACACCGGGCAAGTTGGCCGTGCGCGTAGAGGCGCGCGGCAGTGAGCTTGCATCCGGGAGATAGTAGGTTCGAATCTCACTATCGGCAGCCCTGAAGATGGTTTTCCGTGGTTTCCCATTTTCACACCAGGCAAATGCTGGGGCTGTACCTTAATTAAGGCCACGGCCGCTTCCAACTCCTAGGCCTTTCCTATCCCATCGTCGCCATAAGACCTATCTGTGTCGGTGCGACGTAAAGCCCCTAGCAAAAAAAA
Organism: Anabrus simplex; assembly: GCF_040414725.1. Lineage (NCBI taxonomy): Eukaryota > Metazoa > Arthropoda > Insecta > Orthoptera > Tettigoniidae > Anabrus > Anabrus simplex. The sequence continues at coordinate 428,522,171 of NC_090269.1, read as the reverse complement.
AAATTTGATGAGTCACAAAATACAGTGCATTAGAAATGGGTCTCTGCAGTGACCTTGGCTATGATGCACTGCTGTTAAAGCTTGCTTACTACAGAGGAACGAACGTTTTTAGCAATGCGGGTTTTCCGCAAAGGGCACAGTGAAAAAATGATTTTGCGAATAGTTTCTAGACTCAGATTTAATAAGATTTAATGAATAATTTTGTAGCTGCGGTGTCATTTTTGATGCTCCAAAGAAGTGGTAGATCTCCGATTTTAAGTAAGAGAAACTTGGATATTTCAGACATGCTCCTTAAAAGTCCATCTAAATTCATGCAGAAATTGGCAGAGCAGGCTGGCATATCTTTCTTCACAGCGCATAGAGCAGCAAGAATGAAGCTAAATCTTTATCCATGTAAATTTTCTGTTCTTCAGAAGTTGAAGTTGGCAGATGCAGAGAAGAGAATTTTTATTGCAAGTGTTTTCTAGTGGTTTGTTAATCATCATGTAAAGGAAGTGTTAGACAGAACAAATTGTTTACCGATGTGAAACTTGTTTTCATATAACTGGTTACATAAACAGTAAAAATACCCAATTCTGGACACCCGAAAATCCCCATGAAATTTGTGAGACACATGTTCATTACCAAAAGATTGGCATGTGGATTGCAATCTGACGTTTATGAATTATTGGGCCGATATTTTTTATCAGAACTGTAGATTCAGAAGTTTACTGTATTGAAATCTTACGCCCATTCATTGCAGAACTAAATGAAACAGAAATTATGGGCTTGTTCTTCCAACAAGACGGAGCCACAACTCATACCTCCAATCACTCCAGGCAATTTTTAAGTGATCTATTTGGGGAATGAATAATTTCATGAGGGTTCTTCCCACCACGTGGTCCTGACTTTTGTTGGGTGGTGCTAAATTCTCTGCTTCAGAACAGTTGAGGAATTAAAAGAAACCATAACAAATGTGAACTCGGCGATACACTGGTGAAAGTCTGTCTACATATAATAAGTTATTACAGAACTGTTTTGCTTTCAATCTCCCAATTCATGGTGTTTCGCAGTCGCTCACATCTGACCCTGAGCAGACATTGCTGCCACTCGGATAGGTCGCAGCTGCACTGCTTGTTGCGGAGAGTCATTTCTAATGTCTGCTGCCTGGGGAAGTACATAAATATTCCTCAGTGACAGTTACAACAGTTAATTTAATTTTGTGTGGCTATTTCTAGCCGAGTGCAGCCATTGTAAGGCAGACCCTCCAATGAGTGTGGGTGGTATCTGCCATGTGTAGGTAACTGCTTGTTATTGTGGTAGAGGATAGTGTTATGTGTGGTGTGAGAGTTGCAGGGATGTCGGGGACGGCACAAACACCCATACCCCGAGCCATTGGAATTAACCAATGAAGGTTAAAATCCCCGACCAGCCAGGAATCGAACCCGGGACCCTCTGAACCGAAGACCGGTACGCTGACCATTCAGCCCACAAGTCGGACTAGTTACAATAGTGAACATGTTATTAATTGAAATGTTAATATAAAGCTGATTTTAAACATTGTGATTAAAATTGTTATTCAAATAATGCAGTTGAGATGTTCTCCAACATAGTTGATTACCAAGTAATGAATGTAGGTTTTCGTGGCTCATAGTATTAACGTAAATAAATAAATAAATAAATAAGTGATTACTGGATTAAAGCCACTATGTTTATTTAATGAAGCCGAGCTTTCAGTGAAATTGCATTGGCCTTCATCAGGGCAAGTTAAATTCTGCTTCCAACAGTGAGCAAAGAAATTCAAAGAAACGTGGAAGTAATGGCTGTACTATCCACGGCCTACCCCACTAATAGGTCTCAAGGATCTTTGTGCTGTAATTCACCACCCTCTGTCGTCGATTTTGTGAGCGCATCCTGCTGTTCCATGGTGGTGTTATGCAAGTATTTCTGCAGTACACATCTCCATGTATTTAATAACTTAAAGCAGTCTTCCCTGTTGATGTTAATTGGGCGCAGCTCTATCTCTATGGCTTCTCTTACCAGTCGAGCATAGAAGTCTTTTACAGGTGTGATGACCTACGCCTGGTCAAAGAGGATTTCATGGTTTATACTGTAGAAATGTTCTGCTATGGCAGACTGGCTTATGGCATTCTCCGTGGAGGATGAAAGAGCGACATTCTTTACCGACCTAATGTGTTCTTTCACCCTGGTACTGACAAGCCTTTTCGTCATGCCAATATATGAGCAACCACAACCATATGGAACTTCATACACACCCGGTGTTTCAAGATGTGGTTTTTCTTTGAATGGTCGAAACAGGGATTTGAGCTTCCGGTCTCTGGTGAAAACAGTCTATTCTGTCAGTTATACGTGCCACGTAAGGAAGGAATACTTTCTTCTTTTTACTGTAGTCGTGGTTGATACTATACCTGTTAGGCTCTTGATCTTCACAGCTCGTGCTATGTCCCCTGACGTATAGCCGTTTTTCTTCATGGATGTTGTCAGTTCTCTTAATGCAGTTGAGCGGTTATCAGCGTTTGCAACGTTATTCACCCTAGTAAATAACGTTCGAAGGAGAGCTGCTTTTTGGCACGGGTGGTGATGTGAGGACTTATGAAGGTATCTTTCAGAATGTATTGGTTTCCTGTACATTGCGTGGCTTAGTGTACCATCATTTTTCTTGTCTTTCTTTTCTTTTCTTTTCTTTTTTTTTTGTTGAACTATCTGTTTGAGGTTCCAAATCAACTTACAAACATTTTAGGAGGGCCTAGTATATAATGTTACCCAGAATTTGTAGATTTTGATTTCATTGTGTTGATATCTGATTTCAGGTACGGGGAATTCACGGCCTCGCTGGCGCAGATGTTTCCACCCGTACTAGACCAGGATCTTAGTAGTGTTGGTATTCTGTTGGAGGATGGTGGAGAATTGTATCAGCCTCCTGTTACTGCTGAAGGCTTGCTACATTTCACCCCAGCTACAGTCCATGCTGCTACTATGACTGCAGAAGCCTTGCTGCATGCTACCACTGTTACGGCAGACAGGTTGTTACTGTTTGCTCCATCGTCTGGAGGTCGTGAGGGTGCAGACAGTGGTGAAGTTACACCAGTTTCTATATCTGCCAGTTCAGAGTTTGACTTTGGTGGTGAAGACGAGGCCAAGATGCAACCTGTAGTTGCTGGTAATAAACAGCTTGGCCATGAAGAGGATGAGGAGGAAGAAGATACCACCCTGACAACATATTCTATTGTACGTGATGGTACTGTCGAAGATATTGCAGGCAGAAGTGTTGGTAACGATAGTGGGATATTCATGAAACAAGTTACAAAACCTTCAAGTAAGTCTTTAGCTAAAACTGTGGAGAACATGGCTATGGTAGAGAAGAAAAGTAAGGTGGGAAGTTACCTCAATAGCAAATTTGTTGGTAAATGGGTAATGGAAAGTACAGAGAATCTTGAGTCCTTTGGAAAAGATGCAGAGAAGGATGACTTTCTGGCTTGCCCTTTAGAAAAATGTGATGAAACTTCTATCGCCTTGGAGGCTGATACTAATGATGAAGAAGATCGTACAATCACTTCTTCTATGACTGCTACATCACCAGCTAGGAAGAGTATATTTCAAGTTTTTGGCAGTCCTGTATCTAGACAAATGCCTCCCTCTAACCTCAGTACAAGTTGTGAAAAGGAATATAAACTATCTACTTCATTAACGCCATCAACAGAGAGTGACATAACTGAAAGGTCAGATGTATCTGTGAAGCCCCAAAGTGCTTTGTCAGTCAGCCTCAAATCACCATCTGGCAAGGAAACAGAATTGATAACTGGAAGTCCTGAACCACATGTGACTGTTTCCAAGAAATTAACCTCTGGCAAGAGTCCTGTTATCTCCTGTTTCTCTCGAGAATTTAAAATGTATTCCTCTGGGAAATCTACAGAAACATTGCCTGAAACTTCAAGAAGTTTTCAGGTGAAGGAAACTGTATCAAGCCCGGAAGTGAAATTTTCTTGCGAGTCCGATATTCTGGAAGAAGAGAACACCAGCAGCCATTCGGACAGCCCTAGCCACGAACCAGTCTTGACGTTAGCCAGTAGTCTTACGGATACACCTTGTGTATTGCGTGGATTCAATGTCTTGAAAGATGAGCCTCAGTAATATAGCAAACTCAACAATTTTAGTAGATATTTATCTCAAAATTGGGTTTGCGTTGATTTAGTTTAGGAAGTACAATTAATGGCTTGCTTCTGCCAACTGTCCAAAGTAGATAAATGTGTTCACTTGCTTGAATAGAAGTGTGAGAACAATATGAATACTTTCTGGGTTGTATTTTAGGCAGGGATATTTTATTTAACTTTGAGTATAAATTTGGAAACTGTTACACCAGTTAATTTGTGAACCGGGGTTCTTGCGTTAGGTCAACAATATTTTGTTGTAGGATGTAATTTATTTTCGTATAAATGAAACTTTTTATGTGAAATAAGTACTATGAAAACAATTTTTAGAGATTTTTTTGTGTGAAAGATACTCAGTCATTCAAATATCATCAGATCTCTCATGGGTTTTATCCCAACTGACAAGTTCTCTGTAGAGCCTATAGCTTGGTAACTTACAGAATTAGGAACTTAGAACATCATTGTCTTCCCTGTTTTCTGCATTCCTTGGCTGGCACAAGGTATATTAGATTTCAGTATTAAGATAAGAGTGTTGTGTATAGTGTACAAAATGTAAGACTGTATTGTTCTCATAGTTGCTGATCTCCATTCAAGATCAAATTAAATTATGAAGATTTGTTTGTTATTTTCATGTTATAAGACTCATTCCTTCAGAGAACAAATTATTATTGATCGTTTGGAAGGAGAAAGCTGCTTTGTGGGCAGTAAAATATAGCTTGAATGTCACATTATTTCACAAGGGTATCTGAAGGGATAATATCTAGTCTGGCTATGTATATGGAGTACAGAAAGGAAAACAGAAATGCATTTTATTTTACTTTTTTTTTTTTTTTGGTGTGAAAGAACATGTATCTATACTAAGAATTTTGGGTATACTATTCAAATGTGCACTTTTTTTTTTCTAACACAGAACTTCAATCTCCCTGGCCACACAGTGATTGCATCACACCTGATGTTTATGGAAAGATAGGCTACAGCAGCCTTCAAAACTCTCTTTAGGCTGTCAGTTTAATCTTGCAGACCAGGATTGAGCTCTGATTGCCAGATGGCCAGTCAGCAACAGAAATGAAGTCAAGAGCATTTGGCTTCTGTGCTGGGGCAAAGTCGTGTTCTTGCACACTTTAGAGGATGTTATGATACCCGAGTGTTTGAATTACCGCTATAAGAAACTCTCAACAAAACCATCTGTGATGCCAGCTGATGAGCTCTCTGGATTTTTGGAGCCATGTGATGAACTGCATCTGGGGCATAGAGGGGATAATTTTGATGGTTAATCTGCTACTCAATTGTGAAAACTTTCTTGTCTGTTAAAGAGAATTTTTCAATGACCGTTTTACATGTACTAATTGAGTAGGGCTTGGAATTCTTCAATTATGTTAATAGAAAGTGTCCAGTGCATTCAGCCCAAGGTCACATTTTGGCATGCTGGGCATTGTTCATCTTTCTTGCCATTACCTTTTGCAGTCTCATAGAATTTCAACTATTTACGGTGCCCTGGCTGACTTCGGGGCGGCCGTAAAGGAGGCATTCAGATGTACTTCTGGTCTCGCCAAACACTTTGGTCTTTCAGTAGATGAACATTGTGCCGATGCCAAACTTCGTAAGGATTTCAAAGATGAGAACAATTTTCATTTTGTGATTACGAAACTCTGGATTTAACAGAATCACTTTGGAGGTTATACCACCGGTTGTTGGATAGTTGCTACAGTATTCATAGCCAGACTAGCTGCAATGTACAGATTGTGTCCATTAATAGGATTTCAGTAATATGTAAATTGATGCTATGTATTATGCTGTTAGAAATGGTTTTAGGCACTAAACTCTATTTTTATGAAGTACATTAAGAGCAGATTCTGTTCAGAAATTGTCATTTTATTTTTTATCTCCTCCCCATCCCTAAGTAAGATTATTTTGAAGGAAAGGATGAGCATGAGCACAGAGGTACTCGTAAGTATTGGTATTCACAAGAAATTATTCTTCAGCACTCTTTCTCTCCTACAGTCCAGAGAATTCCAGAATATAACTTTGTTTCTCTAATCTCCAAACAGATTTTCAATACTCCCAAGATATTCGTATTAGGATCTCACAGATAAGAGTACTGCTGCCCTTAGAAAAATGTGTTTCTTCATACCATACTTTGTTTCAAACAATGAATGACAGTGCACATGCTCAACAATTGAGGCATTTAAATTCTGACCCCAGTATTCCCACTTTCTGTCTTCTCCAAAAACGAGCTCTGCTTTGAAATCTTCCTTTAGAAATGTTCATTAAAGAGCATTTGGGTATATAGAATCGGAAGTTCAGATTCAAACTGCAACTATTCGCTGGCCTTTCCATTAGCTAATGAGCTGTCAGGGTTTGAATCTGAGCTCCTTAATTATTACACTTTCTCGTTAAGTTTCAGAGAAACAGATTTTCAAAGCCATTTGAAAGCAGTGTGTAAACTGTCATGATGTAATGGACCAACCACTGTAGATGCACAGAACAAACTGGAAGAGGCTCATGTTCATCTTGCTGGAACGATGAATGGATGATAATGAATTACAGTAATTCATATTCCCCTACACGTGCAGGGGAATGTCAAAAGTTTCCTGCTCAAACCTGTGTGGGATGTATTGTGGTACAAGAACCTGAGAAGTATAGTCTCATGGTCTGTAGTTTGAGAGGCAATATTTTTCTTTTCACAATTTTTTGTTGTAATTTTTACAGTGTAATATAATATGAAAATACTACAGTATAAACCTCCTTCATGTGTATTCAGAATTTTTATCTTTCTCTCTCATTGCATAATTAAGATATTTTTCTCATAATTAAACGTTATAAAACTGTAGCTGCAATGACATAGTAAGTGAGCCTATGCAGTGGCCATGATCATTAAGGTCTGATGCAGTGGTTAGGCGGCTCGAGTACCGTTGGCAGAAAATAATGTGTTTACGTGCAGGATTCAAGTTGATTCAAGTACATTTTATATATTGAAAACGCTATGTAGACGGGGACTCGTTCCGGATTGAGCCTCAAGGTCGATACAGTAAAATCTGGGATCATGTACTCAGTTCCAATTGAGTTCCATGTAAACATGGATCATACCAAGATCATTTTGAAAACAATTGCACACACACACCATGTTTGTTCTGTTTAAAAGAATTTCCATAATCGAATGTGTGTTACTCATTTTCATTCGTAGTCAATATCCAATTGAATATTTATAAGCAACAGAATCACGAAAAAATGACTGTCATCGGTAGAAGTGCTTTTAAAAATTCGTTACTAACTTACTAGGCTACTTCACTTCACTAGACTATTTAAAAATCCTGTCTGACAATGGAAACTTGTAATCGTGATAGGTTACATCAATTAAAGAATACAGGTTGTCTACAGTATGACAAAATGAGTCATTCTGAATTGCAATCTGGCAGTTTGTGGTAATAAAGGATTATATCAATTGCAAGCACATATATAGATGGCCAAGATTTCGTACTACTTACCTAATATTTTTGTTCCCCTTATAAATGACAGAGAAATATTAAACCCTAAATATTTTGATGCATACATATACTGTACGTTGAGTTAAATAGGTGTGTAGAACGTGCTCCTTTAGACAAAATCTAATTTTCAGTATATAGTGTTTAATATAAATTTAAAGTAGAACTGTCAGTATATCTCTGTATTGTTTATTTACGTTTATCTTGCTTGTTGGATTAATACTCAATACTCTTGAAATTTGAAGAACTCGGAAATCTTTATGTAGCCATGTAGGTGTTCAGATCACTGAGAGAACTCCCCAGTACCTGTCATCAAACTCTCCATACCTTTCCTCTTTTCACCAGCATAATACACTTGCCATTCCCTTTAGCAGGTCAGCTGACTATAATCCCTCATTTATTGCGACGGGAAGTAGAGTATGGAACTCTGTTCCAAATAACATCCGCAGCAGTAACTCGTTAGAGTCCTTCAAGTCTTCCTACAGAATCTTCATGAGTGAATGATGGTAAGTGTGTGTGTAATTTAGTTCATTTTCATTAAATTAATTTAAACTTAATTTTTCATAATTTCATTTAGTAGTTTGACAAATGATATGTACATATTAGTATAATTATTATGTTGCATTTATTTTGAATTTATGTTTCAAATTAGTTTCTTTTGGCCATCAGAGTACAAGAGGTGATAGTATTTAATTCCTAATCACTAGATTGTATGCCAAAAGCCTGGTCCACAGTCCACAGTGTTCGTATGGATTTTGGGTATGACTCATCCATCGGACGGAGACGTTAAGCCTTGAGCAGACCCCTTGATGTTATTCGAGATTTCTCCCTCTCTCTACCTCATTACACATAACATGTAATCATTACACAGGAGACACAAACATGTACGCTTGTGTAATGATCTTCTCCCTGAGGCAAGGAGTAACTACTCCTCAACAAATATATGAAGATTGCAATCCATCCCACGTAGCTATCAGCTTGCATTCGGGAAATAGTGGGTTCAAACCCCACTGTTGGCAGCCCTGAAGAATGGTTTCGCATTTTTACACCAGGATGTACCTTAATTAAGGCCATGGTTGTTTCCTTCCCACTCCAAGCCCTTTCCTCTCCGATCGTGACCGTAAGACCTATATGTAATTATTGTAGACAGATGAGGTAATCCCACACTCCCAACCACTCACACACCCTCTCACAGTTTTATCCAATCCCGCGTAATTCCACACTCTCCCACACTCAATTTTGCTATCCCACTCACCCACACTTGCAGTCCCACTCAACCCCACTCACTCTGGAAACTTGCACCATCGAAAGAAGGGTTAACAGCAGATTCCACGCTGCAGAAATTAAATTCCTGAGGTCAGTGCTGCAGAAAACTAGACGAGATAAGATCCAGAATGAAAAGGTCCACGAAGACATACACTCAACAAAATTTTAGCAGCATCAAGATTTAGATGGTGTGGTCACGTGAAGAGGATGGATCTGAAGAGGGTAGCAAGAAAATGGTTTGACAAAGATCTGGAGGGAAAGTGACATAGGGACAAACCAAGGACATGATGGATCTCCAAAATAAAAGATGATCTGCAAGAAAGAAGAGTGGATTTGTAAAGTTGAAGAAGAAAAGAAGTGTACTTGCATAGACATAAGTGAAGAGCGCTCTTACACCGCACCCGGGAAATTGGAGGCGGTTAAATGATGATGATGAAATGAGGTAATCAATAAAATATAAAATTAGTACTTCAGTTTATTTTAATCATGGTACTAGTTAGTATAAATACGGAACATGAAAATTATAAACTTTGAGATCTATCTGTGTTTGTGCAATGTAAAAAGAAAAATCATTCCACATTTGTTTTCAATTAAACTTGGTCCATGATTGCATGTTCCTCTAATAGTTTTCTAGAATGGAAACTTTCCTTAATTAATGCCACGGCTGCTTCCTTCCCACTCGCCTTTCCCATCCTTCCGTCTGCGAAAACCTTTGTTGTGTTAGTGTGACGTTAAACCACTAGGCAAAAAAAAAAAAAAAAAAAAAAAAAGCATTGCATCAGGCTGTATTGTTTTAGCCAGTGCTATGAACGAACTTCTTTCATAGTGTATTCTCAATTGGTTGTGTCAGTTCAAACAAGACAGTTGAGTTAGGCTCTTTTACTTGAGAGAGAATTTTTTAAAAGATACATTAGATGATGAAAAATTGTACTTTTAGATCAATGTTTGAACAGTGACATCTTTTTTTAATCCAGTTATATTTAGGATATAAAAAGAACTGGAAGTTTAGTGTCGTGCATCATGTACTGCACCCCTCAAACTTGCATGAAGTTACATTATAAAAGAAGAAAACAACAGCAACAATGCTAGAAATTTAATTTGCGATGGCTCAAGAAATGTTCTCACAGACTTCCAGCTTCCGGATTCAAGATTTAGTCAGATTTTATTTGGGTCTCCATGGTTTAGTAAACAATATGTTTACGTGACTAAATTAAATTAGTTTTGGATTTCATTAGTAGTTTCATTACCATGATTTCAAACATTTAATTTTCCATGCCATGTGAAGGATTGTCATTCATTATATTCAGGTTACAGTTTCAGGGCTGTCAAAAGTTATTTGTGTTGTCCTTATCTCACTGGATTGCATTTGGGAGAAGCGACCCCATCTTAATAATAGCCTAAAATGTTGGCAAATATGGTTCAAACTCAGAAAATGCTAGGATGTCTTTTGCAGGTGAAGCGCAGTTCTCCAGATGCTGGGGGAGCTAGAAGAAATGAACGACCAGCATCACATTGTATCCGAATAGGGACAGTTAACATTCTAACCCTGACGGACAAAACTGAGGAGCTAGTGGAGTTTATGAAAGAGAAGGAAAGAAAACTAAAAGAAGGATACAGACTGTTTTACAGTGGAGGACAGGAGGCAAGAAATGGAGTAGGAATGATTATAAGAAAGGATGTCCTAGAGTATGTGAAGAAGATAAATGACAGGATGATCATACGAAAAATAAAATTCGAGACTGGGACAAAAGATCTGTATCAGGTATATGCTTCGCAGGTGGGGAATAAAGAAGAATCCTTAGAAGAATTCCTTGAAGACGTGGAAAAATATATAGAGGATAAGGAAATAATAATAATAATAATAATGGGAGACCTAAATTTTCAGGTGGGAAGAGAGGAGATCTTGGGATCATACGGTTATGGAAGTAAGAACCCGGAAGGGGATATTTTAATGGACTTTTGTCAGCGGAACCAATTAATTATAGGAAATACATGATTCAGGAAGGAAAATAGAAGGTAACGAGGTATGGATGGGGAGATAGAAGAATGAAAACTCTGATAGACTATATATTAGTGGTAAAAGGACATCGGAAAGAGTTAATGGATGTTACAGCCATGTAAAAGTTTCAAACAAATTTATTTAAAAACCACCATTCCAATACTTCAAAATCTCTAAGTCTAAGATACAAATACTACATACATGTTAAAATGGGACATGTTTCGCTTAGGCTTTGTAAGCATCTTCAGCCATACTTAATCTAAAGCTAAGTCAGGGCCCTGAACAGGGTTTCTCATTAAAGTATAATAATACAAGATAAAACATTCATAAAATCTAGTTTGTGGAAAAAGCAATACTTAAATGCAAATAAAATTCAATAATGAACTTGTCATAGTATTATATGTACATGGAATGAATACTAGTGTTCATCTAAAAAAAGTACACGTTAGTTATTTGTACAACGAGACAGTCATAATAATCTGACATACATTTGGATTGTGCAGATTGTTTGACAAAGTGTCGAAAAATAAAACTTCGAGCGTTGTTGACTGAGAATCAGGTACGTAGAATACAGTAGAGTTGTTGACTCCAAGTGGTTGCGTAATAAGGTCAAAAGGCGCTTCAAGCATCAGTATAGAAGTGTTGTGTCTCCTTCTAGAATAATCTTTGTAATAGATTGTAGTCGCGAGCTGTCTAGCGTAGATTCAACAAATAGGGTGTTCAATAAAGCCTTAGATTTGGGAGAATTCACAGTGTAGTGCGTGTTGAAACGCGCTTTACTGAACACCCTATTTGTTGAATCTATGCTAGACAGCTCGCAACTACAATCTATTACAAAGATTATTCTAGAAGGAGACACAACACTTCTATACTGATGCTTGAAGCGCCTTTTGACCTTATTACGCAACCACTTGGAGTCAACAACTCTACTGTATTCTACGTACCTGATTCTCAGTCAACAACGCTCGAAGTTTTATTTTTCGACACTTTGTCAAACAATCTGTACAAGCCAAATGTATGTCAGATCATTATGACTGTCTCGTTGTACAAATAACTAACGTGTACTTTTTTAGATGAACACTAGTATTCATTCCATGTACATATAATACTATGACAAGTTCATTATTTAATTTTATTTGCATTTATGTATTGCTTTTTCCACAAACTAGATTTTAGGACTGTTTTATCTTGTATTATTATACTTTAATGAGAAACCCTGTTCATGGCCCTGACTTAGCTTTAGATTAAGTATGGCTGAAGATGCTTACAAAGCCTAAGCGAAACATGTCCCATTTTAACATGTATGTAGTATTTGTATCTTAGAGGTTTTGAAGTATTGGAATGGTGGTTTTTAAATAAATTTGTTTGAAACTTTTACGTTCCGTACTCCAATACAGTTATCATAATGAGACTCATAACGTGTAATGTTACAGCCATGCCAGAAGAAGCCTTTGGGGGTGATCATAGAGCAGTGGTGGCAAAATTAAGAGTGGAAAGGTCATTAAACTACTAGAGAAAAGAGAAAGAAAGATTAAAGTCCAGAGATTAAAGAAAAAGTAGATTGGAGAAGAGATTAAGAAAGATTTGATAGGACAGATATGTGATGCGGAACAAGAATGGGAAAATTTTAAGAGGGCATTTGTAAGTAGTGCAGAGGAAACATGTGGAAGAACATCAGGAAAAGTCAGGGAAAAGGCGACAAAGTGGTGGAATGATAGAGTGAAGGAAAAGGTAAAAGAGAAAAAGAAAACTTGGAAGGAATGGAAAACAAAATATGTAGAAGCAAAAAGAGATTGTAAGAAAGTAATTGCAGAGGAAAAGCTGGGAAAAATTCACCCAGGAAATTGGGGGGGATTTAAATTGCAGGAAAAAATTATTTGGAGTTGTAAAAGATAGGAGTCAGGTGAACACTGGATTCATGAAAAGAAAAAAAGGAGGAGAAATATTAACTAAACTAGAAGAGATAACGGACAGATGAAAAGAATATTTCAGCGAGCTACTAAAGGCGAGACATCAGATAAGTGGAAAAATAACACAAACAAATTGAAAAGGAAATAATAAAAGAAGAATCGGACATTACTATGGCTGAAGTGGAATGGGCAGTTAATAAAATGAAGATGGGAACTGTGGGAATAGATGAAGTGTCAATAGAAATTATCAAAGCAGCAGGACCATTGGCATTGCAATGGACATACAGACTTCTCAGGTGTGTGTGCAGAGAGAAGAAAGTTCCTGAAGACTGGAGAAAGGGAATAATATTACCAATATTCAAGAACAGAGATAGATACCGGTATGTGGCAACTACTGAGGAATCACAATCATCTCACATATTGCCAAAGTAATGGAAAGAATACTAGAAAAAAGAGAGTAAAGGTAGAAAGCCAAATAGAAGAAGAGCAATTTGGATTTAGAGAAAAAAAGTTGGGAATATGAGAAGGATTTGATAATGACTTTTATTGATTTGGAGAAGGCTTATGATAGCATCCCTTGAACAAAAGTTTGGGAATGCCTAATAAACAGAGGGATTGACAAGGAATTGAGAAACATGATAAATGCAATGTACAAAGATTGCTACAGTAGTGTGAAGACTACAGTTGGGGCATCAAAATGGTTTAGAATTGAGAATAGACTAAAACAAGGAAGTGTGTTTTGTCACCCTTACTGTTCTTAATGGTGACGGATGACGACATGAAGGCAGCAATGAAAAATTACAGCAGGAAGAAGATGAAGGCGATGTTGTATGCAGATGATGTGGTGATTTGGGGTGAGGTTGAAGTGGAGGTTCAAGAATAGTTAGACGCAATAAATAAAAATATTGAAAAATGGGGATTGAAGATAAATGTGGAGAAGAGTAAAACAGTGTTGATGAGTATAGACGAGAAAGAAGGAAAAGGAATTATCGAAGTGGGAGAAATTGGAAGTAGTAAAACACTTCAAATACTTGGGAAGAATAGATTTGGAAATGAACAGAAGAATACAACTGGGGAGTGCTTTCTATCAATAGGTGAGAGGACTAGTATGGAACAAGGATATACCAATGAAGACTAAAGAAGTTATGTATAACGCTTATTATGTTCCTATAATGACATATGCAGCAGAAATTTGGACAATAACTCAAAGGGATGTGAATAGAGTATAAGCAGCTGAAATGAAATTCCTGAGAAGTATGGTACAAAAGACGAAGAGAGACAAAGTAAGAAATGAAGACATACGGAAAGAACTGGGAGTACAGAAATTAAAGGACAAACTGGAGCAAAACAGATTGAAATGGTCTGGACATGTCAAACGGATGAATGAAGTAAGACTACCAAGACGAGCACTGGAAGGACGGATGACAGGGAAGAGAGGACGAGGAAGACCAAGAATGTGGTGGATGGTCTTGGTGAAGAGTAACATTAGAAAACGAAATGTGGATTGGAACATCGTGTCGGAAGAAGGATGGTGGAATGACAGAACAAAGTGGAGAGGAATCATATTTGCTCCCATCCGCTGTCAGCTGGACATGGGAAAATGATGATGATGATGAATGTTAATGTAATTAATATAAGGCAAATCCTCGCTACTAGATGGGGGCTTCATTCATTCCATTCCTGACCCAGTCGAATGACTGAAAACAGGCTGTGGATTTCCATTTTCATTCAATATAAGGCAATCATAGACAAAGTGAAAATGTTGCATAGTGGGAATAGAAGCTGTGTTCAAGTAGGATGTGGTTTGTCGGACTGGTTTGAAACAGAGAGAGGTGTGCAGCAGGGCAGCTCATTGTCACCACTTCTATTTATTATTGTAATAGATGTGGTAATGAAATCTATTAAAAGGAAAGAACATGGAGATATCAAAGTCTTCACATTTGCAGATGATGTTGCGGTCTGGAGTGACTCAGAAGAAGAATTGGGAGAGAATGCAAAGCTGGAATGAGGAGTTTAAGAAATATAGTTTAAACATCAGCAAGACCAAGTCGGTGGTGATGAAAGTGTATGGGGGTTAAATGAAGCCCAACTGGACAGAGTTTGTTTTCAAATACTTGGGTAGCGTTATATCAAATGACAACCTAGCAAAACATGAGGTGAACAATCGAATCAATAAGGCAACACAATTTTACCACCAGGTAAGACACCTGCTGTGGGATGAGCAAATACCCATGAAAACAAAAATGACATTGTACAAGTCCTATTATACACCAATTTTTACATACAGTCTCGAAACCACAACACTGACCAATAGAGATAATTCCAAACTTCAGGCAGCTGAAATGAAATTCCTACGCACTATGATCTAGAAAACCAGGAAAGGACAAGATTAGGAATGAGAAAATTAGAGAAGAAGTAGGAATAGATGATTCCTCAATAAGATTCAGATATCAAGACTGAAGTGGTTTGGTCACATGAAGAGGATGCCAGTAAACAGAACTGCAAGGAAGGAATTTGACAGAAAGGTAGAAGGAAGACGACCCGTGGGAAGGCCACGAAGGAAATGGATAGATTTAGTTAAGAACAATGTACTGCTGAGAGGTCATGATTGGGACAAGTTGATGGAAGAAGAATGGTACAAGGACAGGATGAGATGGAGGAGGCTCATATACCACACCTGGTTTAGGATGATGATGATTCAATATAAGGCAACATGAAAATTAAGATCTTGCTACTATGGATGATTCAAACTGAATGCAACATTCCCTCAACTGTTCCTCTGCTGCTACCATAGTGGGAATTTTCATGGGAATTGGATTTTCTAGAGTAATGTTTTCAGATAGAAATACCATAAATAAGGACCACTTTTGGTAGCTGCATTTCTTGTTTCTTATGTTATAAAAACACTTCATGATTGTAGTCTACTTTGTACTTACATGCTGTGAGTAGTAACTGTAAAATTATCATTCATTTCACACAAGCAGTTTCCGAATTTACTTTTCCGGCAGCTTGAAGTGAATTTGCAGCCTTAAAAATATTACAGGGAATAAACTATCATAAAAAATTAACCACGAATTATAACCTGTAACTAATAAGCTAATAACTGCACATGATAATCTTTGTCCACCTGCAATAAGTATTTGTGTCCAAATTATGATGGCAAAAATTTTCCACTACCTTAACTGTGGTCTTCACAGACATGGAAACACAAATAATGTTTTACTGCAGTTGCTAAGAAAACCTCTCTTCATCAATTTTCAAACAGTTAGATAATAATATCCAAAGTTTTGATTTAACCCTTACACTGCTACGCACGAGATATCTCGTGTGCGGTAGTATGTCACGTGCTTGCTGCGCCCGAGATATCTCATCGGCAACTTCAGCTAAATTTATGAAAAGGAAATAGATTCCTTACGAGTTTTGTGTGGTTTTCAAACTTGAGTGGCATAAAGCTTCATCTTTTAGGAACATAATGGATATTAGCCAAAATGCAAACTGCATGTTAATGCTGTCTGCGGTTAAATATAAAAAATAATGCAGTTGGCTCAATACGCTTCCAAGATTGGCAGTCCCAAAAAAAACACCTGTGTCCAGGGCTTGTAAAAAAGTCTGCAAGTAAGTTGCGAGAGATACATGAGTAACAGGATGCTGCACACCAGAACGGGGAAGCCAAGAGGCCTCCTCTTTTAGGTAGAACTAATATTTCTAGTGGTACTTTGAAGTTTATGAGAAATCCAGTAATCATGAATATCTCGGTTATTATTACTAGTACAGTAAAAATGCATGATATTTTACAGAACTCCCAATATTAATGGTGGAGAAGATCCAAATTTCCTACGGTGCAAGTTGGCTGTGCGGTTAGGGGCGCACAGCTATGAGCTTGCATCCAGGAAATAGCGGGTTCGAACACCACTGTCGACAGCCCTGAAGATAATTTTCCATGGTTTCCCATTTTCACACCAGGCATATGCTGGAGCTGTACCTTAATTAAGGCCATGGCTGCTTCCTTCCCAATCCTAGGCCTTACTTATCCCTTTGTCGCCGTAAGACCTACCTCTGTCGGTGCAACATAAAGCCAATTTTGTAAAAAATAATAATCAAATATCCTGTTTGGGTCATCGTGTCCCCCCTCTCCCCCATACTGCACATCCTGGCAATCGTAATCATTTCCCATTATCCAGCTCCTGCCAGGTCGGCGTATTTATGGCACTTCTCCATCTTCCTTTTTCCTTCCACCATTCCTCTTCCACAATCTTGTCGCAGTCTAAATTTCGTCTTCTTATGCTGCTCTTCACTGATTCAATCCACTTTGTTCTAGGTATTCCTCTTGCTCTCTTGCCCTTGCACTTTGCCTCCAGTATCTGTCTCGGAATTCTATTCTCCTCCATCCTCTTTACATGTCCGAACCACCTTAGTTTATTTTTTTCAATTCTCTCGTTTAGCTTTCCTATCCCAACTTCCTTCCTAGCATCTTCATTCCTCACTCCGTCTTTCCTGTCATACTTCTTAAGAATTTCATCTCACTGGCTCGAATTCTACTCTCTGGCCTGCTAGTCAAAGTCCAAGTCTCAGCTGCCAAAGTCAGGATGGTTACATAGTACATTTTGTACATTATGCCTTTGCTGGCAGGACCTAGTGTTTACAGTGCACTATGTCTTCTGGTATGGGCTAGAGCAATTTTGTTACTTTCATAGATCTGTCTCTGTCTTATCCTTGGCTTTGACAATATAAAAGTGACTGAGGTATGAGCGATGCTAGTGATGCCAATCCTTATGCAGCCAGTCCCTGCTATGAATGGTGTGAAAATGTTGCTCATAGGGTCAGTTGGTGCATGCATTTCAGTGGACTTGCAGACTAATATGTAATAGCAACTCTGGCTCGGTGAGGAAAGCAATGGGAAACTGCCTCACTCATTTCCCTAGTACGCCTCTTCAGTGATGCCTAGGCCATCTATGACAGCTGTTGGTAGACCTGTTGAGGATCCCACCAGCGGAATCGCTGACGGACTGAACTGAACTTTTTTGGTTCAAACAAGTGTTCTTACACTTCGGTAGAATGCATTGCCCTGCTGTACCCTCCTGCTAATCTCCATGCCCACCCTAGGTGACTTCCAATTTTTACAGTGCCCTTTCCTTGCTGTTCCTCTCTTGAGATCACCATAGCCTTGCTTTTATCTGTACTGATTTTCATGCCATACTTCTCAAATTTTCTTCGTTCAGTACATCTATTTCTTGCACTTCTTTGCTCTTCTTTCCCCAGATGACATCATCATCTGCAAATAGCAGTATTTCATCTCTTTATCTCCATAGCCCTCCTTTGGTTCCTTTACAATTTTGTTCATGACCATAATAAACAAAAGAGGTGACAGCACTCACTCCTGTCTTAGTCCTGGCCGATGACCTAGCCGTTAGGCCCCTTTAAACAATAAACATTATGTCTTAGTCTAGTCTCATTCTGTCTTTCTAGCTGGGGTCAGTACCCTGCTAACACAGTTGTTGTACATTGCTTGCACCATTTCTAACATTTCTCTTCCAAGTCTCTTTTTAACCATAGTTTCCCAAACCTTCTCTCTGGGTACACTATCATATGCCTTTTCTATATCTATGAAAGTCATGACCAGATCCTTTCCATATTAACAGTTCTTTTCCAGCAGCTGTCTCACGCTAAAGATTGGGTCCACCGTAGATCTTCCACTCCTGTAACCGGGCGAGTTGGCCGTGCGGTAAGGGGTGCACAGCTGTGAGTTTTCATCCGAGGGATAGAGGTTTCTAATCCCACTGTCGGCAGCCCTGAAGATGGTTTTCTGTGGTTTCCCATTTTCACGCCAGGCAAATGCTGGGGCTGTACCTTAATTAAGGCCACTGCTGCTTCATTCCAACTCCTAGGCCTTTCCTATCCCATCGTCGCCATAAGACCTGTCTGTATCGGTGCAACGTAAAGCCACTTGCAAAAAAAAAAAAAAAAAAAAAAAAAAATGTTTCTTCTCATTCTTCTGTCTGATATCCTTTCCAGTATTTTAACTACCTTCGATATAAGTGTGATTCCTCTGTAGTTACCACAAACTTTCTTGTCCCCTTCCTTAAATACTGGTATTAATATATCGTTTTTCCAGTCTTCTGGTACACATTTGTGTTTCCATGTACGCTTTAGTAGTTGGTACAACCATTGCATACCACTAGGTCCAGCAGCCTTTATCCATCCATGTTGCTTTTCCCATCTTCATCTTTTGTACCATTAACTCCACCTGCAGCATTGTTATACCATCCTCTGTTGTTGCTTCTATCACCCCTGTACAGTTGTTCACATTCAATAGCTTATCAAAATACTCCTTCCATCTTTTCTTTATCTCTTCTGGCTGTGTTAATAATTCCCCTTCCTTTTTCAGTTGCTTTGTTATATCTCTTTCTATCCTCTTCTTATAAGTCCATACAGCATCCTTTTACTGCCACTTACATCCACTTCCATTTTTTGTGTAAATTCTTCCCAGCTCTTCTTTTTCTCCTCCTACCACCTTCTTACATCTCCATGTGCTGTTGAGATACTTCCTTTTGCTTTTTTCTGTTTGATCTCAGTTGCATTCTTGACAGGCTGTTTTCATTTCTTTCACCACTTTTCTCACTTCCTCATTCCACCATGGTGTCTCCTTTTCTTTCACTCCTGTAGATGTCCTGCCACAAGCACACTCTACTGCACCAACAAATGCCTTTTTTAAAATTGGCCCACTCCTCTTCTACATTTTTCACTTCAGAAACTGGGATTTGTTGTTTCAATCTCTCCTGAAAATCTTCCTATATATTTTGTCTTTCAATTTCCATACTTTTATTTTACTTTGTCTTAACTTTTAGTTTTTCCATTTTTCTCAACTGTAATTTTGCCACCGCAACTCTATGGTCCCCATCAAATGCTTCTCCTGGTAGATCTGTCACAGCCATCAACTTGCTGTGATTTGTCCTTTCCACCAAAAAGTAGTCTGTTACTGATTTTGTTCTTCTGGCACCCGACCTATATCTCTGTTTTACTTTCCAAACCATGTATTCCCCGCTATCAGTCCATTCCTTTCACTGAAGTCCACTAGTTCCTCTCCTTCACAATTCTTTTTCCCATATCCATATGGTCTAGTGTCTTCTTCGTTTCCTTATCTCTCGTTTCCGACCTGTGCATTCAGATCTCCCATAATAACCACTTCCACACCTGAAATTTCTCTTTCTACTTTATCCAAGAATCCTTCAATATCTTCTTCCCCGTTTCCCATCTATGGTATGAAGTCCATCACTTCATTCTTCACCTTTAGTCTAATCCTCATTATTCTGTCACTCACACATTCTACCACTTCAACATACTCCTCCAATTGCTACAAAATGATTAGTCCCACTCCGTTTATTGCCTCTTGGCCACCACTCCAGTATAATGTGTATCCTTTGCTCAATTTCTTCCTTCTGTTACCTTTCCATTTTACTTTACTCAGCCCCACCATTTCCACCTTCTCCTTCTGCATGGAGTCTACTACTTCCTCCGCCTTTCCTGTCAGGGTCATAAGATTTACTATTGCTATCTTAATGTTGGTTACTGATTGCTCATTTCTCACGGTTTCCCCAGTACCCTGAGAACTGCACGTCGCCTGCAGGGGACGCCCTAACCCCCGAGGCTGATTACTAGAGAAGAGGAGAGGATTGGGCAAGAGTGACTAGGGAGAAGTGGAGGTGGAGAGGCTTATGTTGCAAACAGACCCGGCCAACAGCCGGAAACTGCAGATGATGATATCATATATAGGCTATTATTACGTTGGGGTTGCCATTCCCAAAGGCATTTTATGCCTACTGCCAGGTGTTATTCTAGGCCATTCCACTGGAGTACAGACGCCTTCTGTAGCTGTTCCTCTGGAGTACAGACGCTACAAGTTTTCCTCTTCTGCCACCGACGCTGTACCGAGGTCCACCTTCTCCGCCACTGATGCTGTTAGGGTCTTCACACATACCCTGGGCTTGGTCTCTCCATTTTTTTGACCCCTGGAGAGAGGGTGTCCCAGTGTTTTAAAGCCCCAGGAACTGGGTTGCCTGTTGGTCCGCAGGTTATATTGGGTATTTCTACCAGCCCTACTGAATTGTAGGGTCCCCCTATCTGCCACTTGGGGACACGCCCTCTACTGAAATACTGAGCTTCGACAAATTCTTTTGAGCCATTTTCCTGTGATATTGTAATGGACAACGATTGAACTGAACCAACTTTCGACTTTTGAGATACAAATGCAGTAGGATGCAAAAGTTTGAAATACAGGCTATCCCTCTTGTTTGATATACAAACTAAACAGTAGACCAGTCTGTCTCTCCTGTAGATGACTGTCGGCCTGAGAATGCAGAACTACAACTGTTTAACACTAATGAGAGGTCCAATCCTTTGGAGAAAACTGTTGGGGTTGGAAGATTGAAGAGCCAGGCACTAACACCGGTTAGTGACCCCGTGGACCACACAGGGGCCCGAGAACAAATGATGCTTCAACGTAATGTCGAGTTCATTGGCCGTGATGATGAACAGTTTATTTTTAGCGAAGGTTGCTAGATCATTATGCAAGTGTATGTTATAAACTCATTAAAAAATATTTGAAGTAGTATTCTGGTTAAATCCGCCTTGTCAGTACACTTCTGTTAATGAAACTTTTTTATTTATCGTACTTATTTTGAGAACAATAAACATTATCTTCATCAACGAAAATACAAACTCATTTCAACTGTCAAAGTCTAACTTAAAACAAAGATTTTTTCACAATTACAACATCAATGAATAAACACAATGTAACAATTTTCTTTCTCTCTCTTTTTTTGTTGAAAATTTTAGTCAGTTGATAAGAGTGCTTATTTCTAAAAAGTGAAAACTGGACATTTCTTTTTCTCCTTTCGATCTTTAAGTAATATTGTTTTAAGTTCATTTTTCACATTATCATTCTGTAAAAAAAAATCTGGAGTATCTGTTGTTACAAACAATCTGTTGGATTATATTTCTTTATCATAATTCTTTTTAGACATTGGTATATTTATAGCTGTATTAATTAAGCCATAAAATGTTGCTCTTTTATGTTGACCTGGATGATTACAGTTATTTCTGATAATAGTATCTGTTTGAGTAGGCCTTTTGAAAATATAAAAATCAAAATGACCCTTATTTGTGGTAGTTGTTACATCCAGGTAAGTTAAAGTCCTGTTATTCTCTCGAAACATGTTCGATGAATAAATAAGTTCATTACAGAAAGTGTATTGACAGGGTGGATTTATAATAATGGTCCGTTATTGGACATTATAAATTTTCCAGCTAACTCATTCCCCGTGTGCCAAGTTAGGCTCGCCCACCAAGACACATAGCTAGTGCATACCAAAGGGCGGATTTAACCAGAATACTATTATTAATAGTTTTAATGAGTTTATACAAGTCAGTACTGGAATAAATCAACAGTGCACGTTATGTCCCAATCAACACCGTCATTTGAGCACTGCGGAGAGGTTTGGAATTGAACCCAGGCTTTTGGCATGTGATCTAGTGATTGGGGATTTGTAACCCACCACCTCTCCTACCGCACCAATGTTCTCCACCACAGTGTTGGACCATAAAAACGTAACATGTTGCTTAATTCATTCAGCTTTTTTAGATGCCAGCATTGTTTGAGTAAATTGACTGGCTTGTAAAAAAAATTCTTTGAGACAAAATTCCCGGCACCTAAATGCCCCCAGAAAATGCAAGAGTAGTTTAGGGGATGTAAAGCCAAAAATGTTTGTGACCAAACTAGTGTACACCCGTGTTGCTACCTGTTCAGTACTTATTGTTTCCATACCAATCATTGTTCATTTGCAGTGACAAGATTATACAGTAATTAAGTCATATTTAATTCAGCTATCTTCCTAACCTCACTGTATATATTATTGTACTAATTCTATTTTGTACATATGGGTTAACTAATTCTATGACTATGATATATGGAGTTCTGTATTTTGGAGTGAAGAAATCTGCCTTGAAAGGAAACAAATACAGTATTTTTAACCTTAATGGAATCAACAAATGATAGGATTGATATAAAATAGCTTGTCATTTTTAAATGAAAGATATTGCTGTCTCAGGCAAGACCAACTTCTATTTTGAATAATTATTGGAAATCGTTAGTGTTTTGATTCCTCGGACGTCAGCAGACATACAGTGTGGGTCATGAGGTTGACACGTTTTTGTTGAGTTCCTTGCATTGGAAGGGTAAAATAAAATAAAATAAAATGACCTATCAAATAATCCATGTGTTCTGAATTCTGTAACTGCTTCATACAGGAATGTTTAACTATAAAAATACAGTTTTCTTAAGAAATAAGAACAATTTTTACAGATTGCACCAAATCTAGCCACTGAATGAGTTAGTTACATCTTGCATCATTATTGCACAGTTCCCTGCCATCACTTCCTCACATGCTTATGAACCTTACAATTGTTGCCATAAAGAGATATGGTGCTGATGCTACTTTGCTTTTGTTTTAAATGAAATATAAAGTAACCTGTTCACTTATGCATTTTGAGATCAATAATGAGGAATTTTTAAGATGAGAATGATGGTTCGTAATTTTTTCCACTTGTCCAAGGTAATTCAAACTGAGTGTACCTGAACAAATCATAACAAAATTGTTGCTACTGGTGTAAATCAAATATTTAATTAATTCTGTTGGTGTGACGCAAAGCAAAATTATAAGCCCTGTATTGTTTGTTGTTTGCACTTATCCATCTGTTCTATGTAGGGTATCTGTCTGAGAAATGCACGTTACTTCTAACACAGTCTTCCAAACAATGGCATTGTCTTTTCAGCCGACTCATACGGTCTTTGTTCACAGGATCAATTACAGGAAGACTGTTTGGTAGAGCCTCAAGTTCATTAACTTCATTTTTAGGCTCATAGTTTTAATGAATTTTACAGTTAATTAATTATGTTGACGAGACAAATGCTTTAGTTAATACGGAGCCTTGGATAAGCAGGTTATACCGTACTTATATTCATTGTTGAATGTAGTAAGATGCCCTCCACTTAAGACTGGACAGAAATGATCCTCTTGATGTCTCTACTGATAACAATGCCTTATTTTCACTCCTATCCTTGACATAGAACCATAGTGCATTTTATACAACCTCAGTTGCATAAACATCCTTCTCTTTCTATAGTTAATGGCATTTGACAGTGTTTTTTAAGCAAAACTCAATGTTGCTGACCTACATATGCCTCTTATGAATGGACATTAAACAAACAGCATCAAGAATGTTTCTTGCATCATCAGGCTTGATTCACAGTTCTTTTTAATACATCACTATTTAAAAAGTCCGGCTCAATGGCTAAATGGTTAGCGTGCTGGCCTTTGGCAACAGGGGTCCTGGGTTCGATTCCCAGCAGGGTCGGGAATTTTAACCTTAATTCGTTAACTTCCCTGGCACGGGAACTGGGTGTATGTGTCGTCTTCATCATCATTCCATCCTCATCACGATGCACAGGTCACCTATGGGTGCCAAATCAAAAAACCTGCATCTGGCGAGCCGAACTTGTCCTCGGACACTCCCGGCACTAAAAGCCATGCTGCTTGGTAATCAGAAAATCTCTCCTTGCTGTTTCTTTATGTTCTATTCTCTGATTGAACTGTTTTCAGTGCTGGACAATTATTTTAACAGATATATCTTTTCAGGTTACTGAGACAAAAAATACCAATAAACTGGGACTATCTGGGATCCCAATGTGTGTACTGTTTTTACTGTTTCTGTGTCCGGCTCCATGACTAAATGGTTAGCGTGCTGGCCTTTGGTCACAGGGGTCCCGGGTTCGATTCCCGGCAGGGTCAGGAATTTTACACAACATTGGTTAAATTCACTGGCACGGGGGCTGGGTGTTTGTGTCGTGTTCATCATCATTCCATCCTCATCACGACGCGCAGGTCGCCTACGGGCATCAAATCAAAAGACCTGCATCTGGCGAGCCGAACATGTCCTCGGACACTCCCGGCACTAAAAGCCATACGCCGTTTCATTACTGTTTCTGTCCGTTGGGAGATGGCGAAAGGACATTCGCAGATGTACATTAGAAGCAGTTCCTACATGGATTGCCAACCTCCGTTTGGAAGAAGATGCTCTCAATTGCCTTAGATCAGGGTTAAGGCAGATTAAGCCCTTCCCAACGCACTGTTGTCTGTATTAAGATGACCGCAAACACCTAGGTCCCAAACCGGAGGAATTAACCAAACGCAACCCGACTGAGAATCAAACCGGGGCCCATTCAGCAAGGCACTAGTCTAAACGATTATTAATGTATTACCTAGTTAAAAATTGTTACTTTAAGAACATTCCAGTACATTGCACATTTGGCTGCGTAGCCTTCGGTTCTAAGAATGCTGGGTTTGACTCGTGAATTTTAATTGTGAACAGTTAATTTTCTTGGCACAGAGACTGTGTTTGTGCTGTCCTGAACATTCCTACAACTTGCATTAAGCAAGAAGGAGCTATTGCTAGAGGATCTGCTTAATAACAACCACACAAAACTATTATTAGTGAGCTACATAACAATCTGTAAAATGTCTTTGGATCATCCATCTTCAAGACTGTTAACTAAACTGAGTGAGTTGGCTGTGAAGCTGCTACCTTGCATCTGGGGCACAGTGGGTTCAAACTCTGTTGGTAGCTCTGAAGTTGGTTGCCCGTGGATTCCAGTTTTCATACTAGACAAATGCTGGGGCTGTAACTTAATTAGGGTCACAACAGTTTCCTTCCAGAAGAAAAACAGCTATTAAAATACTTATAAAGCAATTCCACTGGCCTGCATAGCTCAGTCTGTTGGTACTTGAAATGACTCTAATGTGTC
This sequence comes from Anabrus simplex, assembly GCF_040414725.1. Classification (NCBI taxonomy): domain Eukaryota; kingdom Metazoa; phylum Arthropoda; class Insecta; order Orthoptera; family Tettigoniidae; genus Anabrus; species Anabrus simplex. The sequence continues at coordinate 428,496,510 of NC_090269.1, read as the reverse complement.
GGCCTCGTGTTTGTAGATTTAACGACTCGTAAAAGAACTGACATGACAAGATTCGGGCAACTCGATGTTTCCAAAAACCGTAGAAGTAGCTGGTGGGATGTAAAAATCAATATACATTCCCATTATGTATACATAAAACTTGTTCAAAACAATGTAATATGATCCCTGAAGGAAATGTCTCCTTTTGCCATATCTCTTTTCTTAAATGATGTCAAGCCCTGGTTAGCCCAGACATCACTAAAGAGGAGTACTAGTGAAGTGGTTTTCCATTGTTTTTTTCACTGAACTAGAAAGAGCTATTGTTACCCCACAAGCAATACTTTCACACTGTTCGTGGCTTTCATATTATAGTAAAAACTGCCTTAAACAGATATTTAACAGAAAATTATCCCAGTCCCTTTACTTAGGTCAAGTGGAATCTATCAAACACGGAAGACAAATTATGCCCTTAAGTGTCCAGTCCTAGTGGATTGTTTAGTGATGTTTTAACCACCCTATATATTGCAAACGGTCTACGAAGCAAGGACAAGTGCTGGGACAATGCTGTATTCCAGCCAACCAGGCAGAGTGGGCAAGCTGTACATTCAGGAGGCAAGCTTTGGCTGTCCTGAGGATGGTTTTCTGTGGTTTCCCATTTTCACTTCCAGCATATGATAGTGTTCCTCAAAGCAAGATATGGGAATGTCTGGAAGACCTAGGAGTGAAAATCGAATCAACTTCCCACTTCAAGTACCTCGGAAGTACTTTCTCGAAAGACAACACTGTTAGGCAGGAAATACTCAGCAGGACACAGAAAGCATCAAACTTCTCCAGTTAAGTCAGAAATCTTCTCTGGGAATGCAAAATACCACAAAAAGCTAAAACAATCGCGTACCACACTTACTTCATACCAATCCCCACGTACGGTTTAGACACATGTGCCCTACTAAACTAAGACTTCAGTAGAATCCAAGCAACTGAAATGAGATTCATTAGAACCATGAACCAAACTACCAGAAAGGACAAAATCAGAAATGAAGTGATTAGGAAAGTAGCTGGTATCAGGGTTCCCATTACCAGTGTCATAAAGAAACGCAGACTTCAGTGGTATGAGCACATAATGAGAATGAACAGGGAAAGACCTGCCAGAAAATATTTTGACCTTAATCTCATAGGAAGAAGGCCACAGGGAAGACCAAGAAAATGCTGGATAGAGACAGATGTGGAGGAGAGAGGACACAAATGGCTGGATGTACTGGAAGAGAAGATGTATGACAACAGAAGGAGATGGTGAGCGCTTGTACACCACACCCGAGAAACTGAAGTTGGGAAATGATGACTTCCAGGCAAATGGCAGGATACTTCATAGGCCAGAGCCGATTTATTTCGCCTCCTTTCCCAATTTCATTCACCATCATTCATTTTGTCTTCATTAGGTCCTCATTTGAGTTTGGCATTAGGAAGGGCATCCGACCATAAAATCACGCTGTATAACTTCCTCTGCCTCGTCCCCAACCCCGTTTAAGTAAATGGGGCTAAAGGGTAGACCCTACTCATTTATGGAATTCATCACATTATCAAGATTCACTTATCAACATAGCATCAGATTTTCAAGCTGCTACCAGAATTTTGTCCTTTGATGTAATGATTCTGTGTAACTTCTGAGATTAAAGTTATAGTGGAAAGTCATGCAATGAAGAATAAGACCACTGCATCCAGAAATCTCTACTTTATAACTGGGGGATGTAAAGTGCAGTATTGTAGTGGTAAGAAAAGTTATGTTTGTCTACTATACCCGTCATTAATTTCTGTGTCCAGTCAGCATTTCCAAAAAACTGCAGTTGGAATGGCCTTGTTGTTTCCTCCAGAAACATCTTGTGATGTGCATGGGTTGTCCAGAGTCAGGGAGGAAGGGCAGAAAGTAGGTGGCTTGGATCTTGTTCAGCACCATATTCACACAAGGTGTCTGCATTTGCTGGAAGGCTCCCTCATTTCTTCAGGTTGGTCTTGCATCGAGGGACACCCACTCTTAAGCGGTTGAGGGACCTCCATACAAGGTAAGGTAGGTCGGCACCTGGAGCTAGTTCTTCCTTTGGCGACATGTCTGTGGGCAGTGAGCTCCTCCTTCTGTTAAGACGAGTTGTCTCTGGTGTTCCCTCCAGCGGCAGTGTCCTAGCAAGAAAGCTCTTGCAGGATCTGAGGTGAGACCTTACAGTTTGGTGACCCTGGAGTGAATGTAAATGATCATTCTGCTGCTGTGTTCTCTCAGCGTCTGCAGCAGTAGCCCTCCATATGTTAGGTGAGGCTATTCCAACAATCGGGTACAGTTTCTGCACTGGTGTTGATTTTAGGCATCCCGAGATTATCCTAGCGGTATCGTTAACTGTGCTATCGTGCTGAAATGTTCCACACTGGATGTGCGGGCTGCCGATCAGCTTCTTTAGTATACCATTGCGACCACTGACCTTATGTTTTTTTGTTGTACGTTTAGAGCGTTTTAGTGTGACACCTAGATAAACTGGTGTTGGGCAATGTTTCAGTCGTTCCCCTTGCCATGTGATGTTGTCGTGCAGCGCTGGTGCTAGCATGCTACCTTGGGGGAGACTGTTCTTCTGGGTTCACCATCTACTCCTCTTACCCTGTAGCGAGACTTGGAATCTTCTGTTCTGAAGGAAGGTGCCGATAAGAGATGTTGGTAGTCCTTGGTAAGATCATAGAGTTTTTTCAGCAGCTACCTATGATTCACAGTGTCGTATGGAGCTGTTAAGTCAACAAAAGTGACTCCAGTTATCTCACCACGCTCAAAACCATCCTCAATGTGTTGAGTGAGATTCAAGATCTGCCTACAACAAGATTTGCCAGCATGAAAGCCTGCTTGTTGTGGGATGAACTTCTCTTCGAGGATGATATTGATTTGGGTAAGTACCTGACGTTCCAGTATCTTGAAGGTATGGCATAGCAGGGAAATAGGTCGAAAATGTTTCAGGTCATTTGACTCTTTCCCAGGCTTGAGTAGTGCAAAGACTTGAGGTTTCTACCACATTCTAGGGACGTGTGACTTGGCGACACACATGTTCATTAAGCTTAGTAACCACTTCAGTGTTTTATGGCCAAAGTTCTTTATCTGTTCAACTCGTAGGTCATGGGCACCAGCAGCCTTGTACATCTTCAAGCTGGAGATGGCAGGTTCAAGTTCAACCACGGAAAAGGGAACTTGGAGGAAGTGATTCTTTGTTTCCAAATCATGCTGAAGAGCTTCTTTGGTCACTCTCCCTTTTGTTTTACCATTCAGCAGGAGCTGGTTCACCACTTCATTAGGTACCAATATGAATGGTCCGTTATTCGACATTATAAATTTTCCAACTAACTCATTCCTGGTTGCCAGCATTTCACCCCTGTGTGCTAAGTTGGGCTCATCAGTTGGTAAATAGCACACCCACCAAGACCGCATGGCTAGTGCATACCATGGAGGCCACTCGGTAGGCTACTTGGAGCCACCGGCAGTGCCAGTGCACCAGGAGAGACTTTGTCTCATTACCAAAAATTGATGCCTGCCTGGCCATCAGATGATATAGATGTTGATTTCCATAGGTAACTTGAAATATTTGTCCCAAATTAGTAAATTTATAATACCAATATAAATGTCTGAGTCAAGCTCCAATCAGCCTTCTTGAAGTTAAGTAGTTTACCAGTAAGAAGAGCAATCAGTTTACCAAGCTAGTCGCTTAGCTATCAGGAACACCACTGTGAGCAGCCCATTTTCACACCAGACAAATCCTGGGGCTATATCTTATTTAAGGCCATGGCCACTTCCCACAATTAGCCCTTTCCTATCCCATCATTGCAATAAGACCTATCTGTGTCGGTGCATCGTAAAGCAAATTTTAAAAACAAGAAAGTATTCTGTTAATATTTGGTGAGTTGTGTGTAGTGCAAATAAATAAAAATTGTACATTATTTTCTAGTACTCTTTCATTAAGTGGAAACTGTCCTTTAAGGAAAGTTTTTTCCAGCCCTTCAATTCTTTTAAAGATAGGTTTTAATGTACCAAAACCAAGGATCAGACTAAGACAATACCTGACCAGAAATAGATCTGGACATGTTAAGTTATGATGTCCAATAGTTTTTTCAGAAGATTTTTGTCTTGTCTGAAACTTATTTGTGATGTGGATACATACTGTTCACAATGCTGGGTACTTAACTATGTACAGTGATTAAGGTTTGTGTGATGTGAGGTATTGATACCCTATCAGTTTTATGTTTTGTATATCAATAGGATCAGGCCTCAAAAGCCAAGAATAACGGCCAAGAGGTTTTGTTCTGCCGACCACGCCTTGTAAGCTGCAGGCCTTCAAGCTGTTGCGCCATGTGGTTTGGTTTGGTTCGATCATTAGGATATATACTTGTGACTGTAGAGTTTATTTCCAATTTCTTTGCACTATAGTTATTCATGAACTAGTTTTATGGATGAACAGTATTACTGTATGCTGTTAGTGCAGCTACTTGTTAATTCTTCTGTAGTTACCATTAGAATGGTGCAATAAACCTTACAAAAATTTCCAGTTTTCTTATTTATTTGTCCGTATACAGTTTAATTTTCGAAAACAAGGGCTGTGGAATAAAACAGAAATATCATGTTCTGGAATAGCTCTCTCTGTGATTCAGTGGTAAAGTGGCAGCCTCTAGATCCCATGACTGCATATTTTGGAAGGGCATTCCATGTTCTGGAATTTTGGCACCATGTGGTTATTGCCCAACTCTGCCATCTAGTGCAGTAAACTGGAACAGAAAAATTGACTTGGAGGAACCCTAAATATTGCCATATCAAAATATCTGCTTATGGTAGCTGAGGCCACATGATGATTATCATCGTCATCAACATATCATCACAGAATGATGATGCCTGTGATGTAAACCCTATTTCAGCAGCTTCTTTCACCTCATTGCCTTGAAAACAGCAGCCAGAAGGAAAGTTTATAGGTATCTCTGCTAAGTCTGGACTGTAAGGTAGGTAGTCAGAATGCTCCCTGATAAAAAAGTAAACTCGTGTCCTCATCCTGAGGTGGTGCAGCTCTTTTTAGGCACACCCCCATTGGAGGTGAGCTGCATGTACCATTTCAACCACATACCAGCCCTCCTGCCATTCTTAAATTTCTGGCAGTACCGGGAATCGAACCCGGGCCCCCGAGGACGGCAGCTAATAACACTAACCATTACGCTACGGAGGCGGACATGCTCCCTGATGAATTTTACAGTGAGGTCTTGTTGCATCTGTATGCAACTGAAAATCGCAAGACTTCCAACTAAGTATTCCACATCCTTCCTCTAGATTGCTCAACACAGTTTCTTCCAGACTGCAATACTGTTCATCATGAGGTGGTGTACGTGCATTGTGTGCGCTGTCTGATTTCTCTTTGCATGTTCCAAACAGCTTCATAGATGTTTTGAATAATTCATGTATTATTATTGGTATGTTCTCCAAACATTTCACCAAGTTGATGACGAATGTCAGCCAGTTTCATGGTTCTTGTCTCCAAGAAAATAATGAATTACTTTTTGCTAGAGTCCAGAATTTAATGTAATATAGTTCACAGGTTCAAACCTGGCAAGGATAGTCTGATTCTTGAAGGGCACAACAACGATATCTGGTGACACATTTGGTGTTTACCAAACTGAATTAATTAATACTGAGCTGTAGATCTTCCAACAGAGACCACTTTTTCTGCCTTGTAGAGAAAAATTGATAGTGTAAATGGCTCAAATATGAAGGTTAGGGCATAATAGAGCCCTGCGCGGATATACAAAATACTATCTGCACTTCCTTCTATCCTTGTAAGCAACAATCTTTACATACTGCTGACTGAATACTTCTCCCTTTTGAAGATCCTCGCATACACACTCCCCTTGTTCATTAATGATTCCTGGAATGTCCTTCTTTGAATCTGTTTCTGCCTTAAAGTACCTATTCATACCCTTCCATTTTTCACTAAAATTTGTATGACCACCAGTTATGCTTGCCATCATGTTATCCTTAGCCAGTGGCGGCTCGTTTGGGAGGCGCTAAGGCGCGCGCCCCCCACGGGGTTCCATTAAATTAGGGAATTTTAATCTTAAATGTTAACAAGCGAAATATTTTACTATTATTATCAAGGGCGCGAGTTGTACTGTACTGCGGCCCGATGCGCTGCTGGCCCGGCGCAGGAGGGCGCTCTCTCAGAGCGGACCAAATACTCCGAGTCTCGCTCGACTGGCCTTGAGGGAGCCAATCAGAGGCACAGTAGAGATGTGCTGTTCTAACGGAGATTCCGGCGCGTTTCTGCCGCGGCCCATGGTTGCAGCCAACCTACCCGAAACATTGCTGATTTGATTTCTATTTAACAGGGGTCAGTTTGTGCCATTTCTCTCCTAAAACTAGGAACTATTTTACTGAGGCACTTACTTGAGTTAAATGTGCCAGTATATATTTAAAATAGTCTTGTAGTTTTTAGGATTATTAACTAACGAAACGAGTAATGACTGTAACTACTGTCTCCTCGCACTTGACTCATGTTGGCCACACTCACTGGAGAGCGCGATGTTTAGCTGTGTGTTGATGAATGATCTCGTGAGGTGTTTGTGACGAGGTGAAATTAGGAGAAAGGTTGTGATTTATATGTAGGCGTAGTGTTATGTTTGCACTTCGTACAGTATGATTACCATCGAACATATTAAAGAACTAACGTTTTCTTCTCTTTCTATCGAGAAGAAACTGAAGGAGTGTGGTAGGCCGACACCAGACTTCTCGTTGAAAGGACCGGAAACGAAGGAAAATGAAAATAGGGCTTTCCAAAGACAAATTAATTCTCCTGACATATATAACAAGGACGCGCGGATATGTGGAAGTGATATCTCAGAAACCTTTTACTGCATTCCTTGCCTGCTATTCTCCCGTTCTAGGAAAGGAGATAAATGGATCACCACAGGGGTTATATCAATAGTACCATGGACTTCGAAATGCTTGATAAAGTCAATATCGTGTCTTGTTTGAGTGATCACTACAGCGAAACTATTCGTAAACATAATTCGATCGTGGACAAGAACAGGCAAATGCTAATAATAATAATAATACAAACAAAAGCGGACATGAAGAACGCACAAATTCAACCCGAGGACATTTTGAATCGAAACATATAGTCTATAGAAAGAAAATTGACACGTGGGAAGTTACTCCAGAGAATGATGTACCAAAAAAGAGCAGGTACCAAGTGGACGTAAGAAAGGAAGAGGATCTTTAGTCAACAGATGAAAGCATATCATAAATAAAGCTTCGTGTGTTCCAAAAGGGACCATTCACTCATAATAATAATAATAATAATAATAATAATAATAATAATAATAATAATTGCATATGCATTGCACCGTATAGTGTTCAAAGTGTGTATCTTGATAACATGGTTTGAAGAACTTGAGATATATTATGGAATTATGAAACTAATGCGCGCCCCCCACTGCTGATATCCACGAGCCGCCACTCTCCTTAGCTGACTTCTTTGCTAGATTCAATTTCCTAGTAAGTTCCTTCAATTTCTCCTTACTTCCATAACCATTTCTAATTCTATTTCGTTCCAAGCTGCACCTCCTTCCTAGTCTCTTTACTTCTCTGTTATAATATAGTGGATCTTTACCATTCCTTATCACCTTTAAAGGTACAAACCTTTTAATGTCTAGAGTACACTGCATAACAAGTTCATGACCAAACGTCTTAACACTTATAAATGGGAGCCTGTTTATTACTACCGGGCGTGACGAGTTACTTTGTCTACCAATAGTACTTAATCGGGTAATGACGAGTTAACTCGTCTAGAGCCTTCGAAAATTGTTATCTACTGGACAGGACGTGTTACCTCTTCTCTTATTGTTGTTGAGCGTAGTTCCATGATCACTTCATAGATGTCAGTAGGTTCCAGACTTGTTGCACTATATTTCACACCAATATTTCATTTTATTTTCTTCCGTACATAATGGCAAATATGGTATAGACAATAGTGAACACTTCCGCATTCTCTCGTACTAAACTGCGAGACATGGAGGTTGAAACTACACAAGTTGCATGTTAAAACTGAGAGAAATGAAACTAAGTAATTATGTTGGTGTTGTTCTATTACGAAAGTTAAATTTTAATACCGATTAAAAAAAAAAAAACTCAATGATTTTGTTTTGTCCAAATTCTTGGCTGAATTGTCAGGGTTGAGGCCTTCTGTTCAGTAGGTCACGGATTCGAATGCAGGCAGGATCGGAGATTTTAATCGCGTCTAATTCTGGTCCGGGGACTGGGTGTTGGTGAGTAGTATAGCAAGGCAGATTCTAAATCACTTGCACCAGCATTTTCGTGCCAAGTTAGCACCCGAGGTCATTGACCTCTAGTAGTGTACCTAGGGGGTTTCTGACTCTGAGGTCATTGACCCCTAGTTGAGTAGTAGGGCAATGAGGATTCGCGGATTTTGCATATGAGAGCAAGCCTGACCTTGCAGTCGCCATCTTGGAGGGGTCTAACCTCACAGGGCATAGTTTTACGGTCAAATCCCCTTCCCGTTACCATCTTGGAGCGGCCTAACTACGCATTTGCTACATTGGGCCCAATTTAACGGTCAGATGCCCTTCGAGGGGCCTAACTATACAGTCGCTATCCTATGCGCGTTTTTACGGGCAGGTGCCCTTTCCATCACCATTTTAAGGGGCCTAACTACACATCGCCGCTTGGCCCAGTTTTACGGTCAGATACCCTTCCTGTCACCAATTTTGAGGGGGCTAACTACACAGTCGCTATCTTGGCTCAGTGTTACGGTCAGATGCCCTTACCTTTATCATCTTGGAGGGGCTTAACTACACAGTCGCCATCTTGGCCCAGTTATATGGTCAGATGCCCTTCCCGTCGCCATTTTCAAGGGGCATAACTACACAGCCGCCATCCTGGTCGCAGTTTTACGGCCAGATACCCATTTCCTCCTCACAGACACTATTTTGACGCGGCCTGTCGTTACAAGGCGCAGTTTTAAGGATATATGCCCTTCCCCTATCTGGGTTAGTTTGATGGGTAGATTGCCTTCCCCCTCACAGTTGCCGTTTTGTTTACAGGGCCCCAGTTTTATGGATATATGCCCTTCCTTGCTCACAGTCGCCATTTTGCACACAGGGCCTAGTTGTGTCTTCCTCCTGATCTAATCCAGTTTTACGGTCAGATGCCGCTTCTCTCCTCATTTAACACAAGATGCCCCTTCCTGTCACTTTGGAGGAGCCGAATCGACTGACCCCTTGTTTTCGGAAAAGTAAAATAATATTATCATCATCATTATTATTCAAACGCAATATAATTACCATTAAAATTCAAGAGCTATCTGATGGTGTGATGCCGACCCCGGTCTAGAAACCAAAGCATAACGTCTGAGAGGATCTTTCATGCTGGCTACCTGCCGCCGCAAACTGGAAAACGGATGTTTGAGTCAGCACATACTTGCACGCGCAGCACTTCGCTGTTTCAGTCCTACCTACAGTACTGCTAGAATAGAATTATAATAATGAAAAAATTAACAGACATGATTTAAAATGTTGGGCCGCGATATAGGGGGTTTGCGTTCCTACCTCTTGCCTTGAGGTCTTAGGTTCGATTCCCGGCCATGTTAGGGATACCACTATCTAAGGGCTAGTTCGCGACCGGATTCGATTCCTGGTCAGATATTTTTACTTGCATCTGAGGGCTGGTTTCGTGGTCTACACACAGACAGCCTACATGTTAGTAAAAATAGCGGAGGCCCGATCCAAAAAGCCAGGAATAACGGTCGAGAGGATTCGTTGTGCTCACGACACGTCACCTCGTAATCTGCAGGCCTTCGGGCTGACTGGCGGAGGCTTGGGTTGGCTATAGCTCATTCGAGGGGGGGGGGGAGAGGAACTGTTGCATTTGTACGGAGCAGTAAAATATGACTTACGGTATCCCCTGTCTGTCGTAAGAAGAGAATAAAAGACGCATCCAGTGTTTGCGTTCCTGCCTCTTACCTTGATGGCATGGGTTCGATTCCCGATCAGATTAGGAAATTTTACCAGATTCTGAGGGCCAGTTCCAAGTTGTGAGCCCCCCTGCGAGCCCCTTTTAGACACCTCTGTGCTTATTGATTGCTTGACTCCTTGGTAAATGAATGCGACTCACCTCCGGTTATTATTATTATTATTATTATTATTATTATTATTATTCGTCTCCTTGGGTGAATGGTCAGCGATGAGGCTTTAGAGGATCCAGCTAGAGGGGCTGGCAAGCCAGCTAGCACCAAGCAAATGCTGGGGCTGCTGTATCACTCAGCTCGACAATTATTATTATTATTATTATTATTATTATTATTATTATTATTATTATTATTATTATTATTATTATTATTATTATTATTATTATTATTATTACGGTTTTTTGGTGGATCAGCAGTGGTGAAAGAAGGTGCGAGCTGGAATGGGTCTAACTACACGTTCGAAAAATGAATTAAAATTTCAACAAAGGTTATATTTTCAAAACTTAACAGTGGTGATTTAGAATTTGAAAACTTAACAAGTCAACAAGCCAAAATCAGGTACAAAGAAATTACAAGTGTTTAGGGGATAATTACACGATCTGGGCTTCGAGCCCTACAATGACAATCCTTGAGCTATTAGCCCAACTTTACCAAGGTACAGAATTAAACAAAGGGGCAGAAAACCCCATCATGCCAAGGAGCACTTGCTCCTAATTACAATCTTAAGCCTCCTAAAGGCGCACAGAAATCAAATTTAGGAAAGAGCAGACCTGCTCTCAGTAGTTCAAGCCTATCAGGAGGCCATAAGCAGACCTTACACTCAACTGCCCTTAAGGCAAACTTATAAATCAACAGGGGCAACTTGTACCCAATCTACTGGGCCTTAGTGTGCAAAACTAGGTTAATTTAAATGGCCCAAAACAAAAGGATGGAGGCTATTACTTGCACTCCTACACTAAAGTTTTTGTTTTAAAACCTATGTGGCGCTAGGCCGATAATACAAGGGCTAATCCCAAGCTAGGGAGGTGACCCGTATGAAAAAACTTTAACACATTAACGAAGAGAAGAAACGGTTACGAAAACGTGGTCACCTTAATTTCAAAATGAAGGGGAGCTCGAGAGGGTAAAGCACTCTCTATCCCCGCTTTACAGTAAAAGATATTTGTAGTTTTTAGATAGACTAAAAGGAATTTACATTTTAAAGAGATGGGTTACATATTAAAGGTTTCGAACCCTCCCCGAGAGTTAGACTGCTGAGCTAGCAAGAAATAAAGAGGTTAAAAGGCCATTACCTTGTAGAACTGCTGCTTGAAGAAAGAGGCGCTTCCCCCCCCCCTTGCTACATATCCACACACTAAGTTAGATGTTATTGAAGTGGCACCGAGACAAGAAAATCAGCAGTTTTTATACCCTCGTGGAAAATTCGAGACCTTTCAGGAATGAGTAGACACACACCCTCAATTTATTGGGTCGCTAAAAGTTATACATCAACATCGAAGAAGAAAGACACTATTGGTCAGACATTAATTAAAGAAATTCGGGATTGGCTGAGTTCAAAACTGGCGGACAGAAAGGTTAATATTGCCAACCCCAAAAATAAAAGAACAAAATTTAGTAAAGACAAAACTTAAGAATACAAAATGTCCTCAAGAGAGTTCATTCCATTGCGCCAGAGTGTATTACCGTAGTTTTTTGTAGAGACATCTGTTAGAGAATTCCACACTTCATGATCCATGAAAAACAAAAGTAAATCACAAACACTCAGTGACATCTTCTGATAAACCGTAGAACTAGTTCAGTTGTAAAGTACAGAGCTTCTCCTGTAGAGGAGTTTCAATTGGCGCAAGATTTGAACTTGCGTTGTGGAGGTGTACCGCCCGGTACAATTATTATTATTATTGCTACGCACATACCGCAGTCACTTTATATTGTAATTGCCAGGAATCGAACACAGGGAACCCCTCTTTATTGGTGTTATTCAAACCTTCATCTGAAATTAAATATTATGGACACATCGTCGAACGGGGCAAGGAGCATATTTTTTGCGTTAGGCTCGGTCAAGTAAAAATGTGAACGCCTGCAAAGACAAGAATGTCACGTACCGGATGTCAGGGGTGATGAAAGTTGCCTCTTGACTATATAGACAGAATCGGTTTGACCCCCACTGTCGGCAACCCTGAATATGGTTTTCCGTGGTTTCACATTTTCACACCAGGCAAATGCCGGGGCTGTACCTTAATTAAGGCCACGGCCGCTTCCTTCCCACTCCTGTCCCATCGTCGCCATAAGACCTATCTGTGTCGGTGCGAAGTAAAGCAAATAGCAAAAAAAAGAAAAAGAAGACAGAATCAAATCTTGAGGGGGCCACAAAGGACGTAAAATAAAAGTCTCCCTAGTTGTCGAATGTCCTAATAGCGTTGGGTGTTAGAAAAGAACACGAGTTGACTACGTGGGCCCATTTTAGTTGCCTCTTACGATAGGCAGGTGGAGTTCTTGTACCGCCCCTACCCACACGGGGTGCCTAAAACACTAAGCATCTGTGCTATAGTAATTAACTAATAACAGTTAAAATCCCTGACCCCGGCCGGGTGTCGAACCCGGGACCTTAGACCAAAGACTAGTCATAGTGCCAGAAATAATAATAATCATTTAACGTCGAACTATTACATCGAAGGTAACACAAGGATGGGAACGGGCTAGAATTAGGAAGGTAGCGCCTGTGACCGTAATTAAGATACAGCCCGAATATTTGCCTGATGGAAAATAGGAAAACACGAAAAAACCGCTACCGACGATGGGAATCGAACCCTCATCTACCGAATGCAAGCTCAGCAACGTGCCCGTAACCGCGTGGCTAATTCGCTCGGTAAAATAATAATATATTTATCAGTGTTCGCCTCTGTAGTGTAGTGGTTAGTTTGATTAGCTGCTACACTCCTTGGAGGTCCGGGTTCAATTCCCGGCTCTGTCACGAAATTTTAAAAGTGGTATGGGATCCACTCAGCCTCAGGTGTTCAACTGAGTAGAGGATGGTTCGATTCCCCTACCTCAGCTATCCTCGAAGTGGTTCTCCGTGGTTTTGTACTTCTCCTGGAGGCATATGTCGGGATAGTAACCTCAGCCATCCTCAAAGTGGTTTTCCGTGGTTTCTCACTTTTCCTCCAGGCAAATGCCGGGATAGTATCTAACTTAAGGCCACGGCTGCTTCCCCGGGGCGTGATTATCCGTGTGGGATATTTCTTGCTGCGCGCAGTCCCGTTCCTATGTGGTACACCCCTGCTCTGTACAGGGAGTGGGCTTGTCAGTGTGGCAGGCAGTAGCCAGTCAGTTTCGTTTGGACTGCAGAGTGTGTGCAACATTTTGTTATTAAATTATTATTTTCATTTAAAAATTATTATTTACGATATGAATATACAGTATATATTCATATTAAAAGTAAAATGAAATATAATATTATATTGTTATGGTTTTTATTTTTCAGAAGATCATTATGAAAAACATCATCATCAACAACAACAAAAACAGTGAATTTTATCGCCGATCAGTCTCAACTGCAAATCTCGTGACTTGATTTCTCCATTTATTTCGAAAGTAAGATAATCATAAGTTATGTATAAATATTATTTTATTATGTTTTTGTTTTACTTTAGGTAAAAAAGACAGACATTATAAAAGTCACAGCGCTGTACGAGAACGCCAACAACAATAACATCACCAGCGAATATGCCGTCTGGTCACATCTTTTGATTTTGATTTAGATCTTTTCAAATCTTGTACCTTAATTTGATAGTTCTGTAACCTCATTACAGGAGACGGTATACACAATGTTGTTATTTCAATTGGTTAATAATAGTAAAAGTGTTTTAGAATGGAGGCAGTTAACAATGTCGGTCGATTCGCAGGAAAACCACCACGAAGACTCACCTATATTCCTGTTAATGAAAAATTTAGTGTTATTTCACTTCAAAGAGTATCTAAAAGATTTGGTGAAAGAATTTTTTGCACATGTCAAGATTTTAAAGTGTTTTTACTCAATCGACTTAATACACTTCCCGATTCCGAACTTGAAAATATAAACCAACGAACAATTTCAATGACATATCATGGTATAGAAAACAATACATGTATTGTTAGTTTTAACGATATGTAAATTGTTTAATATATCACGTAAACTACATCACACACATAGCATGATTTGATTATGAATTAATTTACAATATTACATATTTTTAATATTTTATAAAATAACAAAATATTTTTATGTCATGGCTACTAATTGGTAAACTATTAATACATGTTTTTCATCACGTATAACAAGTGGTGGTATAAAAATTCATTGAATATTTTAGATCCAAATTCGTCTTTAATATCATGCTATGATGTGTTTAAAGATAAAGTATCCTGTTTGCTATTTGCACATTCTACACTTAAGCTAAATGCAGCATTAGCATGTTCATTTATTCCTTTGAAATACAATACAGAAATTCATGAAACATTTTATATAACATCGAAAATGACAAAGCTGTTATGTTCTGATAATATTTCAGAATGGTTTTGTGAACACAGTGTAGATGAAATGCTTACTAAATTTCAAAATTTTTTCGAGGGTGCGAGCAGTAAAGTATTTTTCATCTTCAGCTTAATGTCTGTAAGTTTGATCCATTAAATTCTGGAAGACAATATATCCCACTTCTGAAAGCCATTGCAGATAAAAAAGCTGTTATCAATATTCGGAATAATGATGACTATTGCTTTTTATGGTGTGTTGCAATGGCATTAAAACCAGTAACACATAACGCTTCTAGAACTTCAAAGTATAAAGATATGTTCATTGATTTGCAACAACATTAAATTTTGACAATGTTACTTTTCCAATAGACTTAACAAACATTTCTAAATTTGAGAAAAACAATCCTGATTTTTCATTTTTTGTGTACGGTATAAAGCGGGAGAGTATTTAGGACCGCTTTATACAGCTCCTTTACCTAAACGACATCATATTAATCTTTTTATGTTTGTAATGTAAACACAAGTCACTACTGTCTTGTAACAAAACTTTCACGTTCGTTAAGCTCGCAACTATCATCATACGGAAAAGAGAAGTTTATATGTGAGAGATGCTTGCAATACTTTTCATCAGAAAGCATGTTAGCTACTCACATAGTTGATTGTACAACACACCCAGCCGTAAAGCTTATTCTTCCAAATAGTGAAAAAGCAGAATTGAAATTTGAGAATTATTATCGTCAGGAACCTGTTCCGTTTACTGTTTATGCATATTTCGAATATTTTACACCACCTTTTCATCACTGCCAACCAGATTTTTCTGAACCATATACAGAAGCATACACCGTTTTCTGTTGCATATAAAATTGTTTGTTCATTCGATTCATCTTTATAATTTTTTAAGATTTATCGTGGAGAAAACTGTACTGCATAGCTGTTAAATTGATTACAAGAGTTAGCACATCGTGTCAATTTACTTATATCATGTCCAGTTCCAATTCAAATGACATTTGATGATATGATTATGCATGATGAAACAGATGAATGCCGCATCTGTAAACAGCCTATTACATTCCCATAGGTTAAGGTTAGAGATCACTGTCACTTTATAGGAAAATATCGGGGACCTGCGCATGACTTATAATTTATATCATGTTCCTAAATTTATTCCTTGCTTTTTTCATAACTTGTCAGGCTACGACTCCCAGTATATCGTTCGCGAGCTTGCACGATTAAAATCCGCAAAGTTCAATGTAATTGCACAAAATCATGAACGTTTTATATCATTCAGGCAACGTGTAGGCGATATTAGCATTCGCTTTTTAGACTCACATAAATCTATTAATTTTTTCTTGATACACTTTAAATGGACTTTCAAGCGAGGACTTGAAATATATTCATGAGGATTTTCCAGATCCTGAGAAATGTAAACTTTGTATTAGGAAAGGTGTTCTGGGATATGACTATATTCAAAGATTTGAAACGTTAGAAGAAACAAAATTGCCTCTTCAGCCTTCATTTTCGAGTGTATTAAATGAAAGCAGTACACCATCACTAAGCTCATCATCATATGATAAGCATACAATATCCATTTCAGATTAAGACTATTTGCATCCATGTAATGTGTGGTCAACATCTAATATAAAATATTTATGTGAATATGCTGTCTTTCTTACTGATGTTGACATGCTTTTGAACGCGGGATTAGCGGTGGACGTGTTTCGCTTGTTAACAGATATGCAATTGCAAACAATCCATGCCCCAACAATTATGATTCAGAAAAAGAAGTTTCTCATCTTTTATATTTTGATGTTAATAATCTGTATGGCTATGCAATGTCACAGGTTTTACCATATAAAGATATTATATAGCTATCAGAAAATGAAATTGAACATTTTGATGTTTATCTTGCTGCTAAAGATCCTAACCGCGGTTTCGTTTTAGAAGTGTCTCCTGCTTACCCTCCTAATCTGAATAATTTTCATTCTGACCTTCCTTTCTGTGTTGAAAAAGATTCCCTCTTATAATACATCAAAGCATGTTAAACCGCAAGCTACCCTATTCTCCAAAAAGCGCTATGTTACTCACATTCAATGCATTGTCCAGTGTCTAGAATACGGTTTACACTTAGAGTGTATTCACCGTATTATTGCGTTTAAGCAGGAAGCATGGCTTAAACCGTACATGTATTTAAATACAGAGCATGGTCAACGCGTTTCTTCAACATTTGGAAGTACGTTTTTCAAACTCATGATTAACCTATGGATAAAGTATGGAAAATCTTCGCAAACATCGTGTCATTCATTTAATTAATCAATGGGATTGACGGCATGGTGCACGTAAGTACATCTCAAAACCGAATTTTAAAAGCTATCATTTATCATTTAATCGTGATCTCATTACTCTTGAAATGAAAAAATACTGAGATAGTTTATGCTAAGCCAAATTATTTGGGAATGGTCATATTAGATTTCTCAAAACTAAAAATGTATTATATATGGTTTTACAAAGCAGCAGTATACAGATCCTTCACTTTTGTATATGGATACAGATAGTTTTATTTATCACTAGCTGATGTACCCGTGCTTCGCTACGGGATTTTCAGAAAGACTGTCTTTGTGGTTTTCCTAACTGAAGTCAACTTCGGCCATTACAAAAACCCCAGTAGGAATGTAGCGATTAAAAGCAATGTTATCATATAAAATACTCGATCAAATTAAAAACCGCACATTCGAATCAGTGCCTCAGAGTAGGGATTGAATAGCTCAAATGCTATGATGAACCAGTGGGTTACGTACCAGTAGTATCAGAAAATTTATGAACCAGAGGGATAACATGCTAAAGAAGCAAGTTATCTAACTCCACAGCTATTTTCCGCCAATATTCAGGCAGGCTGTTATACTCGGGATGACCGGCCGAGTTGGCCGTGGGTTACGGGCACGCAGCTGTGAGCTTGCATCCGGGAGGTAGTGGGTTCGAATCCTACTGTCGACAGCCCTGAAAATGGTTTTCTGTGGTCTCCCATTTTCTCACCAGAGAAATGCTGGTGCTGTACCGTAATTAAGGCCAGGGACGCTTCCTTCCCACTCCTAGATCTCTCCTATCCCATCGTCGCCATAAGACCTCTCTGTGTCGGTGCGACGTAATGCAAATTCAGAAAAAAGAAAAATCAGTATACAGCAGTAATCCCATCTATCGGAGATGAGTTGCAACAGAGATACAAAGCACATCAGAACAAACAATGGCCAATGTAATGTTATTGTTGATGAATATTAAGATCTTTCTGTAATGTAGGCCTTCATATTTAGTTTTCTTTCGACTCCGTGATATTAGGGCGTCTTATAAAATTATTTATAGCGTAGACTGTAGTTCCTAATTCACAGACTTTGCACACCAATTTTCAGTAAATTATGTTTACCCATTTTCTCGTGACACGGCGCTGATATGGAGTTAGCAACAAAAATCCAAATTCATGAATATCTCTGTTAACATTGCCGGTACGGTAAAAATGTATAAGACATAAATGATGGGAAATGTTATGTAGTATTTGTCGATAGGACCTCTAATAACACAAATATTTGAGAATTAAGTTTTAGGCCTTCCCTAAACTACCATTTCACTCAGCGTGAATAGAATTATTTATACCCTATATTGTAGCGAATTATTTCTCGACTTTGCATACTAATTTTCGTTAAGATAGGATCATTAATAACATAAACAATTGAGAATTAAATTTTAGGCTTTCCCCTAAACTACAATTTCTCTCTGTGCGAACAAGATTGTTTCTGGCCTAGATTATAGCAACTTACTCCCTGACTTTGCTTGCCGATTTTCATTTAGATAGAACCACTAATAACATAAATATATTAAAATAAATTTTAGGCCTTCCCTTAAACTACCATTCCTCTCAGCGTGAATAAGATTATTTATGGCCTGGATTGTAGCGCCTTATTCCCGGACTTTACATACCGATATTCATTATTCGCTTCAGCCATTTTCTCGTGATGCGTGTACGTACATACATACATCCTGAACCCTTTGGTACATACTGAAGGATACCTACCTTCCTTACCTATCAGCAAAAGTTCATGAGATCTGTCTCTTGAGTCTTATCGGGTTCTTCGTCACTTGGTGAGGTAAAGGTAGGGTTCAGTAATTCTAATCTATCAACTCAAATGAAAGGCCTGTTTAAAGATATTCCTATTTATTCAAGTAATCTCTGAAGAGTTTATCATTTTATCATCGGTATGATTAGAATCCAATCGTGTTCACTGGTCACCACAATCATTTACACAGAAAGTCAGAACACTGGTGTGAGCCTTTGACATAACTGCCTGATGGGCATCCTTACTAGAAACCATAATCTCAGTTATTAATTAAAGAAAATAAAGTCTGGAAATCCTCAGATTCGGCTTCCATGTGAGACTACATGTACCATCATAGTGATTCTTCATGGTCCAGTTCTCGTAACACGAACTCTGGAGTCTGGGTATAATTAAAGCAGTCCAATCGGTGTGTGCCACACAGTGGTTATACGGCATGGACCCTTAATTGAATCGATGTGACCTGCGACTATGTCATGGACCGACATCTAAACTTCTAAGTTACTTTAAAGTCATTGTGGATGATGACCGCAAGGAAAATGATGCTACGGTGGCATATGGCCCTACTCTAAGTCACTGAGGTTGATGACCCCATGACCATCCATGTCTCTAAGCTGAAAGCTGAATGCAATTTACATCGGTTGATGACCAAATTTTCCACTTTACTAACCCCAGCACATTTACTGCTCAATCAATCAAAGTTAAATAATGCAACAACAACAATGCTCACAATACCTTGTGGCAGTAAAATCCATTACATTCGGATATGTCCCCTTAATAGTTACGTTAACATGTACATATTCCCCAGAAAACAAACTAAGATTTCCAGAATGCATCTTCAAGTCATTCGCTTGATTTAAAGTTATTTCTAAATACGTTTCCACTTAATTAATTAAATAAATTTAAATGATTTAATGAAATCTTAATGAACAACAAATTCTATCTCCGCGGGCGGATGGTTTCTTTCACATGTCCCTACACAAGTCTTGACGTAATTCAATTTAATCATGTCGGATGTCTATGGTTGGTAACTGGAAACATTTACATCGCTTATTTCCAGTATTTATCTTGTTTCGTGATATCACACTTTAAATTAATTTAATACTAACCATTATTACTACTTGTTAATTAAGTGCAAAACCATAAGTAACTCGCCGTACTATGTAAACCGCTTACGATGTCATATCTTGTCGTAAAATTTCCGTGAAGCTTTGTGCGCCCCTCACAAACAAAACAACCATCATTACCATCGCTCTATATTTTGGACAACCCTGAAATTGGCTAACCTTACTCATTATATTCTAAGTTTGTGGTCTCAAATGTACATTACAATCTCAATTAAACAAATTTACAGTATCTAATAACACACACGTTATTTCCGGGTGAAAATTTCAACTAGATTCAACATTTAACGTTATCCCCTGCCAAGAAATGCAATCTCGCGTCAATGCGTAACAGTCTCTGCACTTTCTGTTATTCGAGCGGCGAACTCCTATCAGCAGACGACATTTAGCCCCAACCCTCGCTTTGCAGTGATATGAGACATCTGTTCGTTCTACCTGACTGGCCTCTCAGAATGAAACCTTTAAACTTTGCCGACATAATTAAACAAATACGATATTTCTAACCAACAAAATGCACATAGATTATACTTCAAAATGCCCCACATTAATTGTACACGTCGCAAATTAATACCGGCATGGATTCTCTAGTTCTACTTTCCATCCCAAACATTACACAAAATCTTCCTCGGGCTTATACATATTCCGGAACATTTATAGGCTTCCGATCACCTGATTCGCAAATCCTATCTCAACACATACGACAACTCTGAACTCTCGTCTCCACTGGACGGCTCTCACTGACAAACAAGACTGGAATAAAAATACTTGGAATCCACGACGCCTAATACGAACAAATACATTAATAATGAACACTTCGCAATATGATATCGTATTTTCCCAAAACTGGATTTCACAAAATGACTAACATTTCTACTAATTTGTTATTGTCAGTCAGACACAGTTTAAATGGACATAGAATAATGTTTCACTCCGTGACCAAACTCACCACTCTATATTCTTAACCCGACAGCGCGCTTCCACTCGATTGAAAATGGGTAACCATGGATTTCTTACATTATTTACGTCAAAATTCATACAGAAAAATTTTACGTCATATAAAATTATCTCAATTAACATCACAAAAGTATAGGCAATAAATCCACGGAAATTGACGATCTACTCTGGACGTGATATCACCTCGAAGCCCGCATTAATAACTTTTACATGTCACACGGCGCTCACAATATTTTTAATTTATCCAAGCAGGAAATAAAAACAAATGACCTTTCGTCATATTTGACATTCGCCAAAAACATAGGGGTGACCAACTGCGTCATAAAAACCCATTTCAAATGCACATGAATTTGACATCACAAAACAAGATATAGTAGGTGGTAAGATGGCAAGTCACCTACCTTAAATCGACGCCGGCTTCCATCCTTAGGCTCACCAGTGATCTTCCGTCACTTTATCTTGCCATTTTACATTTCTGGCTGTACATCATAATATCCTTTTATATTCCTGGAAATGAAACACATAAAAAAAGAAATACCCTTCACACGTGTCTCCGTTGATCGCACTCGACTGATGGTAGTTACTGCCCGCACACGAATTACTTTTACAACACAAAAATATTTTTCTGCTTTATACTTCTTCTGCAATATCTTGACCTCCTTTTTATAAGACTACCTTTACTCAAACAAAATCCATTTGGATTCATGACCCCAGCTACATCGGTCAAAATCTGTTCGTCGGACTTAGTCTACTTAGTCGCTTGATTTACAGATCAGTCTCTCTCGCTCAAGATTCAATAACACAATGCAAAGGTTTCATCATGGCGCCGCTCCTATATTTATAGCTATTACCCCCTCTCTCCAGGCATTTTTCCTTTGCCGCCAAGAAATTTGCGTAATCATTCTAACTTAAATGACTCGTATTTAAAAGAGTTTTGGATGTAACCATGTATTTGTTAACTCACAAGCAGTAGTGATCCTGAACATTTAAAATTTATATTTATTAGTTTAACTGTTTAAATGACCTCATTTGATAGGCACTACTTTTCTGTCGACTTCGCGTGGGGACGCCATACACACGCGCTCAGTCTCAAACTTTCTTCGGTATTCTTCCACGTACGACACGTGCGGATGACGTCACGTATCCCAGAGCGTGGGACGGGAAGTAGCTACCCCCTTGCCACGTGTCACTCCCGCGATGTCGAGAAATTTTCAGAAATGTAGTAACTTTTCATACTTAAAATTCTTAGGGCACAAAGATCACGGGTTCAATACGTACATACAGACAGACAGAAATTATGGAAAATTAAAAAGAGCATTTCCTTGGTTCTATGGACACGACCGATACAAAAGTACCATCCTTTTTAAATTCTGAGCCATGTACAGACAAAACTTTTATTTTATATAGGCCTATATATAGATATTCGGAACACAAACGTCTACGGCGTAATACATAACCATTCCGAATACTTCGAAACTTTTTCTTTTTCGCCATGTAATCAATGAAGCATTAAGCCACTTAATAAGAAAGTAATAGGTCATATGAAAGATGAATGTAGTATGAATATTATGAGTGAGTTTATTGGTTAGCACCAAAAATGCAAGCATACGAGACAGAAAATTCACAATCTGTAAGAAAGGCAAATAGTGTGCGTTCAAGTGTAGTTAGACGTTGATATGTTCAATATTATCGTAATTTACTGGCATTTCAAAATGCTGCGCTTCGTTGGCAGATGATAATACTTTCACGCAGACATCATGTTTTACTATTGAACACCGAGCTCGATAGCTGCAGTCGCTTAAGTGCGGCCAGTATCCAGCAATCGGGAGATCGTGGGTTCGAGCCCCACTGTCTGCAGCCCTGAAGATGGTTTTCCGTGGTTTCCCATTTTCACACCAGGCAAATGCCGGGGCTGTACCTTAATTAAGGCCACGGCCGCTTCCTTCCACTTCCTAGGCCTTTCCTATCCCATCGTCGCCATAAGACGTATCTGTGTCGGCGCGACGTAAAACAAATAGCAAACAAAATTACTATTGAACAGAATAAATGTTCATTAATTGCATTTGATAATAAACAATAGTGGAAAAGTAATTCTCTTACGAGTGTACCTTCGGGGTACAAAATCAATTAAGCTCTTTGTCATGACATGACTTTTTAAAATAATTCTAAATAATCAGAATGCAATAAGTTATTGTAGTTTATGATGTTATAATATATTTTTATTAAAGAAACTTTTATTTATGAAAATATAATTATTATGTGAAAAAGGGATAAGATTATCTAAAATTCAAAGTTATCTACATTTTGATAAAAAAAATTGTAAATACAAAAATATCATAAAAGATTATTGAATCTTCATTTTTAAATTATATTTTCATTTCTATATCAAAGATATGGTAATATGAGAAATATGAAGTTCTTTGCATTATTTATTGTCATGGCATGATTTTTAATTGAAAATGATCAGAATACAAAGAGTTATTGTAGTTTTACAATGTTACAAATTCAGTGAGAGTATTGATAGTATTTTACCAATTATTTTTCTATATTTGTTTGCAGTATAGAAATATATATAAAATAAATAGTTTTGTCTGTACATTGTTCAGAATTTGAAGAAAATTGTATTTCTCTATCGGTCATGCACTTTTTACTTTTCCGTAATTTCTGTCTGGATGGATGGATGGATGGATGGATGGATGGATGGATGGATGGATGGACGGACGGACGGACGGACGGACGGACGGACGGACGGACGGATGGACGGATGGATGGACGGACGGACGGACGGACGGACGGACGGACGGACGGACACGCATCACGAGAAAACGGCTGAAGAGAATTTAATGAAAATCGGTATGTAAAGTCGGAGGGTGAGCCACTACAATATAGGATATAATTAATTTTATTCAAGCTGAGTGAAATGGTAGTTTAGGGGAAGGTCTAAAATGCAATTATCAAATATTTATATTATTAGTGGTGCTATCGATAAATACTACATAACTAAAGTTATATAGAAGTAAATGTCCGATTATTTATGCCCTTTACATTTTTACCGGCTATAGCACAGATATTCATGGATTTCTATTGTTGTTGCTAAGTACATATCAACGCTGAGCCACGGGAAAATGGTAAACAGAATTTAATGAAAATCTATATATTGAGTCAGGGAATAATAAACTACAGTCTAAGCTATAAAGAATTTTATTCACCCTGGATGAAATTGTAGTTTAGGGGAAGGCGCTTAAAATTTAAATGTTAGGTACGGTACCTATGTTATTGGTCCTATCGAAAAGTACTACATGACACAAGTCATAGAGAATAGAGTTTTCGATCATTTTATGTTTGATTCAGTTTTACGGTACCGACTATGATAAGAGTGGTTTTTTCAGAGTCAGAAGAAGACTAAATGTGAATGTCTACAATATCGAAAGCGCATAACATTGATCAACAATGACATTACATTTGCAATGTTTTACAATGTTACAAAATCACTAATAGTAATGATAATATTTCACCAAATTATTTTTCTATATTTGTTTGTAATACACAAAAATCACTGATGATGATGATGATGATGATGATGATGATGATGATGATGATGATGATGATGATGATGATGATGTTGTTGATGATGATGATGATGAATATCACAAAAAATAAACAAGCTATATTGGTTTCTTTTTAGTATAATAGTTTAACATCACACTTCTGTTCCTTTTCCCTCTAATTATGTTTTAATATTATACGATAAACAAGATGACTGAAAATAGGTAAATGTAAAAAAATGCGGAACCAAGAAACCGTGCTACACATATAAAATCCACCTCCTCCTCCTTACCGCGCCTTCCTCATTCATCCTGCGCACCCTCATTTTCTTTCACCTCGCAAAAGGGTAAAATGAAAAAGGTAAGTAAAAATGCTGAACTGAAGGCTCACGTCTTATCAGAATGTAAAGAACGGACGCCTCTTCACCGTGCTCACCAGTTTGATCACATGTCAATAACGTAAGTACAGTATAACAGTCATGAAAAATTGTATTTGCTTTTTTATCCATGTGTTTAATGATTATTTCTTGTACTCATTACCTAAATCTGCAACTAAACGCGTGATAAGGCAACATGGAAGTAAGGATAACATGTGCTAATAATTACCTATTCAACCCGAAGGCCTGCAGATTATGCAGTGTCGTGTGGTCAGCATGACAGATCCTCTCAAACGTTATTCTTTGCTTACTAGACCGGCGTCAGCATCGTACTATCAGATAGCTCTTCAATTGTAATGTTAATTATGATTGCGTTTGAATAATAATGATAATAATAGTATTATTTTACTTTTCCGAAAACAAGGGGTCTATCGATTCGGCTCCACGCCCAAGGTGGCAACTATGTAGTTAAGCCCCTCCAAAATAGTGTCTGCGAGGAGGGAAGGGGCATCTGGCCGTAAAACTGCTCCAAAATGGCGACGGGAAGGAACATCTGTCCGTAAAACTAGGCCCTACAAGGTCACGCCACTCAAAAACGGCGACGGAAAGGGAAACTGACCGTAAAACTGGGCCAAGTTGGCGACAGTGTAGTTAGGACTCTCCAGGATGGAACGGGAAGGGCATCTGGCTTTAAAACTGGGCCAAGATGGCGACTGTGTAGTTAAGCCCCTCAAAATGGTGACGGGAAAGGTATCTGACCGTAAAACCGGGCCAAGATGGCGACTGTGTACCAAAGCCGCTCAAAACTTGTGATGGAAAGGGCATATGACCGTAAAAGTGGACCAAGATGGCGACCGTGTAGTTGGGGCCCTCAAAAATGGTGATGGAAAGGCATCTGACCGTAAAACTGGGCCCAGATGGCGACTGTGTAGTTATGCACATGAAAAGTGATCACGGGATGGGCATCTGTTTGTAACACTGCGCCCAAGATGGTGACTCTGTTGTTATGGCTCTAAAAATGACGATGGGAAGGGCATCTGACCGTAAAACTGGAACCAAGATAGCTACTGTGTAGTCAGATCCCTCCAAGATGGTAACAGGAAGGCATCTGACCGTAAAACTAGGCCCTGTGAGGTGAAGCCCCTCGAAGATGACGCTAGGAAGGTAATCTGGCTGTAAAACTAGGCCCTGTAAGGGTAAGTCCCTCGAAGATGGCGTTGGGATGGGAATCTGGCCGTAAAACTACGCCCTGTGAGGGTAGAAAGGCCATCTGGCCGTAAAACTAGGCCCTGTTAGGTTAGGCCCCACCAAGATGGCGCCGGGAAGGGTATCTGGCCGTAAAACTGCGTCATGAGAGGTTAGGCCCCTCCAAGATGGCGACTGTGAAGTTAGGCTTGCTCTCGTAAGCAAAGTTCGCGAATCCCCCTTTCCCTACTACTTAACTACGGGTCGATGACCTCGAGGTCAGAACCCCCCTGTGTACAATACTAGGGGTCATATACACTGACTGACAGAGCAAATGCAACACCAAGAAGGAGTGGTCAGAACTTTATGCCAATTACAGGGTAGACTGACGTCACTGAGGTATGCTCATGATGTGAAATGCGCCGCTGTGCTGCGCACGTAGCGAACGATAAATGGGACACGGCGTTGGCGAATGGCCCACTTCGTACCGTGATTTCTCAGCCGACAGTCATTGTAGAACGTGTTGTCGTGTGCCACAGGACACGTGTATAGCTAAGAATGCCAGGCCGCCGTCAACGGAGGCATTTCCAGCAGACAGACGACTTTACGAGGGGTATGGTGATCGGGCTGAGAAGGGCAGGTTGGTCGCTTCGTCAAATCGCAGCCGATACCCATAGGGATGTGTCCACGGTGCAGCGCCTGTGGCGAAGATGGTTGGCGCAGGGACATGTGGCACGTGCGAGGGGTCCAGGCGCAGCCCGAGTGACGTCAGCACGCGAGGATCGGCGCATCCGCCGCCAAGCGGTGGCAGCCCCGCACGCCACGTCAACCGCCATTCTTCAGCATGTGCAAGACACCCTGGCTGTTCCAATATCGACCAGAACAATTTCCCGTCGATTGGTTGAAGGAGGCCTGCACTCCCGGCGTCCGCTCAGAAGACTACCATTGCCTCCACAGCATAGACGTGCACACCTGGCATGGTGCCGGGCTAGAGCGACTTGGATGAGGGAATGGCGGAACGTCGTGTTCTCCGATGAGTCACGCTTCTGTTCTGTCAGTGATAGTCACCGCAGACGAGTGTGGCGTCGGCGTGGAGAAAGGTCAAATCCGGCAGTAACTGTGGAGCGCCCTACCGCTAGACAACGCGGCATCATGGTTTGGGGCGCTATTGCGTATGATTCCACGTCACCTCTAGTGCGTATTCAAGGCACGTTAAATGCCCACCGCTACGTGCAGCATGTGCTGCGGCCGGTGGCACTCCCGTACCTTCAGGGGCTGCCCAATGCTCTGTTTCAGCAGGATAATGCCCGCCCACACACTGCTCGCATCTCCCAACAGGCTCTACGAGGTGTACAGATGCTTCCGTGGCCAGCGTACTCTCCGGATCTCTCACCAATCGAACACGTGTGGGATCTCATTGGACGCCGTTTGCAAACTCTACCCCAGCCTCGTACGGACGACCAACTGTGGCAAATGGTTGACAGAGAATGGAGAACCATCCCTCAGGACACCATCCGCAC
The DNA here is from genome assembly GCF_040414725.1 of Anabrus simplex. Lineage (NCBI taxonomy): Eukaryota > Metazoa > Arthropoda > Insecta > Orthoptera > Tettigoniidae > Anabrus > Anabrus simplex. The sequence continues at coordinate 428,469,180 of NC_090269.1, read as the reverse complement.
TCTTATTGACTCTGTACCTCGACGTGTTTCTGCGTGCATCGCCGCTCGCGGTGGTCCTACATCCTACTGAGTCGATGCCGTGCGCATTGTGTAACCTGCATATCGGTTTGAAATAAACATCAATTATTCGTCCGTGCCGTCTCTGTTTTTTCCCCAACTTTCATCCCTTTCGAACCACTCCTTCTTGGTGTTGCATTTGCTCTGTCAGTCAGTGTACCTCGAGTGCTGATTCAACACGAAAAATGCTGACGCAAGTGATTTAAAATCGGCCTTGCTATAATTCTTTTGTGTTTCTTCCGACAATTTTTCTTCATATTCAGACAACACACTATACTTCCAACCAGCACAGAAACAGGCAAGATTGATGACTAAACCTCGGATATTTAGGTGCTAAAATGTTATTTAGCTGCCTAAAATAGGCTCTCAAATAGGTTCTAAAATATTTCAATTTTACGTTTTTAATAGGCATCAATAAATATACTATGTTTATTTTGCTAAATTGTTAATAACTCGTTAGGGGGAAATTTAAACAATTTCCATACACCTCTTTGCTGCAAACGTCACAGATCATCATCATCCGATGTGAAATGGGGAAACTCAACTTTTTAATTAAAGGCGACTTGGAAGTTGAACCACTCGGCGTAATTCACACACTGAAATGCCGAAATTTTCTCACAGAATAGAGTTTTTATTCCTGCAGGTTAGTGGATACCTTCTCCAGCCTTCTGACAGGCTACGGATGTGTTCGCTGCGGGAAGTTCTAAAGGCTTTCCTGGGTGTGAGGTTTACAGCTTTCCGATTTGAATATTTTGTTTAAGATACTGAAAACGAATAAGCAAATGTTTATCATTAATTTATTTATTCAGGATTTTATTTTCTCGGAATATATTAAAACATGTTAACCGATGTAGGGATAAAATAGGAATTATAAGAATATAGGCAATTATAGGTTCTAACGTCAATTCAGGTTCTTATAAACATTTTAAATACATGAAACGTGTAAATACAACTTCATTTTAATTTCTGTCTTCAAGAACAAAATAGGCTTTTCCCTCAAATCCGTTGTATAGTGATTACATCCCTCCATTTAGGGTTGGCGTGAGGAAGGGCACATCCGGCCGTACAATAGGGCCAAAGCCACATGTGTGATACAGTTCGCACCCGCGACCACACAGGTCTGGGAAAAGCGGTAGAAAAATTTCTTTTTTGTTTTATGTACACTGACTGACAGAGCAAATGCAACACCATGGAGGAGTGGTTCGAAAGGGATGAAAGTTGGGGAAAAAACAGAGACGGCACGGACGAATAATTGATGTTTATTACAAACCGATATGCAGGTTACACAATGCGCACGGCATCGACTCAGTAGGATGTAGGACCACCGCGAGCGGCGATGCACGCAAAAAACACGTCGAGGTACAGAGTCAATAAGAGTGCGGATGGTGTCCTGATGGATGGTTCTCCATTCTCTGTCAACCATTTGCCACAGTTGGTCGTCCGTACGAGGCTGGGGCAGAGTTTGCAAACGGCGTCCAATGAGATCCCACACGTGTTCGATTGGTGAGAGATCCGGAGAGTACGCTGGCCACGGAAGCATCTGTACACCTCGTAGAGCCTGTTGGGAGATGCGAGCAGTGTGTGGGCGGGCATTATCCTGCTGAAACAGAGCATTGGGCAGCCCCTGAAGGTACGGGAGTGTCACCGGCCGCAGCACTTGCTGCACGTAGCGGTGGGCATTTAACGTGCCTTGAATACGCACTAGAGGTGACGTGGAATCATACGCAATAGCGCCCCAAACCATGATGCCGCGTTGTCTAGCGGTAGGGCGCTCCACAGTTACTGCCGGATTTGACCTTTCTCCACGCCGACGCCACACTCGTCTGCGGTGACTATCACTGACAGAACAGAAGCGTGACTCATCGGAGAACACGACGTTCCGCCATTCCCTCATCCAAGTCGCTCTAGCCCGGCACCATGCCAGGCGTGCACGTCTATGCTGTGGAGGCAATGGTAGTCTTCTGAGCGGACGCCGGGAGTGCAGGCCTCCTTCAACCAATCGACGGGAAATTGTTCTGGTCGATATTGGAACAGCCAGGGTGTCTTGCACATGCTGAAGAATGGCGGTTGACGTGGCGTGCGGGGCTGCCACCGCTTGGCGGCGGATGCGCCGATCCTCGCGTGCTGACGTCACTCGGGCTGCGCCTGGACCCCTCGCACGTGCCACATGTCCCTGCGCCAACCATCTTCGCCACAGGCGCTGCACCGTGGACACATCCCTATGGGTATCGGCTGCGATTTGACGAAGTGACCAACCTGCCCTTCTCAGCCCGATCACCATACCCCTCGTAAAGTCGTCTGTCTGCTGGAAATGCCTCCGTTGACGGCGGCCTGGCATTCTTAGCTATACACGTGTCCTGTGGCACACGACAACACGTTCTACAATGACTGTCGGCTGAGAAATCACGGTACGAAGTGGGCCATTTGCCAACGCCGTGTCCCATTTATCGTTCGCTACGTGCGCAGCACAGCGGCGCATTTCACATCATGAGCATACCTCAGTGACGTCAGTCTACCCTGTAATTGGCATAAAGTTCTGACCACTCCTTCTTGGTGTTGCATTTGCTCTGTCATTCAGTGTATATTGTTTGAATTGTGTTCATATAATTAATCTAAGTGTTCCGTTAAGGGACTAATTCACCGAACTTGTATTAACCACAAAAATCGAACAAACTATTCATTGCACAACGACCAGTGTCCACCATTTTTGAGGCCAAGAGCAAATAAACTTAACCCAATTTTCGTAACAACCTCCCACCGTTTAATCATATGATTAAAACCACTAGACTCACAACCAAAACAAAAGCAAAGAAAATTCTACAAATTGAGACGAGAGGGAATTCGAATCTTCCTCCCACCTCTTGTAGTAACCACTCGTGGAACAGTTCTGCTAGAGACTGGCACAGCAGAGCTCTTCTCCGGGACCTCTTCTTCATTCTGCCACTCAGTGATGGAAGTTGCTTCCTTTGGATAGATGTTCTGCACAGGGCGGTCCAACTCGCCACCAGCAGTCTTCACCTTGACCACCCTGACGACATTGTCTCTGCAAGGATATACAGCAACCACTCTTCCTAAAGGCCAGTCCATTTTACGTGCTCCGTCACTTCCAAGGATCACTACTTCCCCAACCTTTAACTCTCGATGATAATTCGCCTGACCTTTCCCCGGTTTAAGTAGCCCTAAGTACTCTATCCTGAACCTTTCGCGTAATTCTGTCCTCAGATGCTGCATATATCTGATTCTCTTTCCATGGCTTATCTGATCAATGTGATCAATATCGGGCACTCCCACCCTAGAAATATCCTGAAGAAACATCGCTAGAGTCAACGCTAGTAAATCATCACTGTCTTCAGATAAATAAGTCAATGGTCGAGAATTAATAACGGCTTCAGTGTCCATCAGTATTCTCAACAGATCCTCGTAATCCAAAGAGGAACGGCCTAAGATTCGTCGCAACAACTTCTTTAACATCTGAACAATACGTTCCCAAAATCCTCCTACACCACCCCACACCACACTGCTACCGTAACACACACACACACACACACACACACACACACACACACACACACACACACACACACACACACACACACACACACACACTGCTACCGAAGCCACACACACACACTCTGCTACCGTAGACATGCACACACACACGCTAACATACATCCATCCTAATACACCGACAGGTCCGTGGATACTTACATACTTACCTCTTTAATAGGCCGTGGACGAGCTGGAACAGACTAAAACAGCCTGTAACTGGACTCGTGCGCAATCAGAACAAAGGGGGAATAGGAACAGTAAAAACCCAGAACCCTTCCCAGTAAATGAAAGCACGGGGTCGAAATATGTGGGTTTATTAACAAACATAAAGCAAGGTAAGACAAACAAAATGAATAGCTTGAAACATTACTCACAGAGATATGAGTCGAACACTTAGCACGTAGGCTTAACATTCAGATGATATTAAGAGGCTCATCAAACATTGGTTGCATTGTTGGATGCGCTTCACTTGTGGCCCAGATTGGTTGCGCAGTAGATGTTAGTTTATCCTCGTCCTACTCGTGACGTCATCACAGGAGCACCGTGACTGTGTAGCATACAACCGCACGTACATCTTATTTCGTTGTTTATAGCTGTCTGTCTTATAAAGAAAGGATTTCGACGTAATGTCAAAACGTAATTTCTTTCCGTATATTGCTGTTGGTTTATATAGTGGCCGACTGTATTTTGCGCAGTATGTGTGTCGTAGTTCGTTTCTGTGAGATCTGTGATAAGTTGCTGTGTTTCGTGCAGTAAGGTGTACGTATTTTGTTTTCGTTAGTTGCGTGAACAGTGTAATAGTAGCTGGAGTGAAATTTCTTTATTTATAGTATCATTGCGATAGAAAACTGTGCCGTTAATGATTCACCGCAATCTACAGCGACACCTGATTTTCCCGCAGAGGGATTTCGGTACCTTGCCTGCGGCTACATCGCGTACCGTGGAAGAAAATACGATAGGTCAATGGGAAGTCCCACTAGGGAAATGCTTTCCATTTCGTCTGGTGCACCAGGCGAGTTGGCCATGCGGTTAGGGGCGCGCAGCTGTGAGCTCGCATCCGAGAGATAGGGGGTTCGAATCCCACCGTCGGCAGCCATGAAGATGGTTTTCCGTGGTTTTCCATTTTCGCACTAGGCAAATGCTGGTGCTGTACCTTAATTAAGGCCACGGCCCCTTCCTTCCTATTCCTAGGCCTTTCCTGTCCCATCGTCGCCATAAAACCTGTATGTGTCGGTGCGACGTAAAGCAAATAGCCAAAAAAATCTTCTGGTACAGTCCCTGAGGGATGGATAGAAGTGTTATCTCGCGGAAGTCTACTCGTTCTATCGGAAGAATGGTAAACCAAATAAAGGAATTTGAGTTAATTTTCAGGAACACTCACGGACGTGCTAAAGTATGACGCATACCTAATATTATACGCAAAGTGTGTCAAATAATTAGCAGTAAATTCCCCTCTGTACCACCAGAAATAGTAAAAATGTATGTTAGAACGAGAACATTTATACTCATACGACAAATGCACATTCGGGCAAGAACTGAAAAATCCATAGCAGCTCATCGGCGAAAGGCACGACAGCAGATTTCGTCTTCAGAAGCAACCACTTCGTGACATCTGATCTAACAGGTAGGACTGTGTTTTAATTGTTTTCCTGTTCTTTTTTATTCTTTAATTTTTTAAAGTAGGAATATCTATGCATGGTTTCGAATATGAACTTACTTCTGCAGCTGTTATAATGTGTGTTAAGCTTTAAACTCGATACCTGCGGAAGTGAGTCAGTATATCGTATGTTAACATACGGTTCCATTACGGAAGTTCCGCTGTCAAGATTTGATATTACGGACATTTCATATCTGTAAATATGTATGTTTACAGTTTTGACAGCGCGTAAACCTTCCTCAAACTAAATAGAGGAATTTGGAAATGTTAATAAATTTCAAGCGTTGGTAAGTGTGCCGTCACGTTACAATTTACGCCTTATTCGTAATAGAAATAATAAAAACTTACTATGCTGTACTCTCTTTCAATCTTATAACAGCATTAATCTTTATGTCAGGTCTGCAATTAGTTCTGAGAACCTGTAATGTTTGCTGGTATTATGAGATTCCTACTGATTTGCGCGCTCTGGGCTCGGCTGATTTGCTCATACTGTGACATCATTTCGTTAACCAATAGCAGCTCGTCTCGCGTTGGGCCCAACCTTTAGTAGTGTTTAAGAACCTTGGATGCGCTTGAGAACGGTTGGCTGTTGAGAGAGCTCTTGCATTACTGTAGTGATAAAGTAGTTAAAACCTATCGAAATAGCTTAATTTTGTGTATTTGTGGTTCATTTAGTGCTATTTATATAGTGGTGTTTAGTGCTTGTTGGTAGAAATTGGGAGTAGTGATATTTAAATTTTTAAACAAGTAATTCAGTTGGTCTTCAGTAAATTACATTTTCTAGATTAAGTAGGCGTCCGACACGTTGGCTGAATGGTCTGCGTACTGGCCTTCGGTTCAGAGGGTTCCGGGTTCGATTCCCGGCCGGGTCGGGGATTTTAACCTTATTTGGTTAATTCCAGTGGCCCGGGGCTGGGTGTTTGTGCTGTCCCCAACATCCCTGCAACTCACACACCACACATAACACTACCCTCCACCACAATAACACACCTACAAATGGCAGATGCCGCCCACCCTCATCGGAGGGTCTGCCTTACAAGGGCTGCACTCGGCTAGAAATAGCCACACGAAATTAAAATTGAAAAAAAGGTTAAGTAGGCTAGCTAGGTGTACCTTGTTTCGAATTTAGGTTTAGGAAATACTTTAGGTACCGTAATAATATTAATTTTTAAAATGTTTGTAAATATCTGTAGGTTCGTTGGTATAATACTTACAAATGAAGATTATCATAAGTAATAGTATCGTAACTTACGCCGAAATTTCTCCGGTATTTCGTATAGATATCCGTTCAAACTATCACGAAGGTAATAATTTACTACATTAAAAAATACGCCTGTAAACTTCTATTTAAAAAGAAGTTAAAGAGATTATACGGTAATAGTTAACAGTCGTATTGTTATTGAATATTGTCGCTCTTCATATTCAAATATTGCATTGTTGGCTAAGTCGTGAACAAAGTGTGTATAAAATAGAGTAGTCAAGTAAATATAAATAAAAATCAGCTGATCTTGTATTCCAATCGTTTGTAGTTCTGAATAGGTAGTTAAAATATCCGTAATTTATATTTCGCTCCTTCGATCTGTCAGTATTTATTAGCGGTTAGCTAATAATACTAAAGTTCATATATCCCAGTAATTGTAATTCAAGTCCCTGGAGTAGTAGGAGTAGTTTTGACAGAAATATTATTGAGAAATTATTGTAGACAACCTCGTATTTTTCAGTAAGCCTAATTAAGGACACTTTTATTCTCCGTCCCGTGGAGTAGGGAAATAATAATAATCCACCAGCTGTAATAATCACATAACCACATTTCAGTTGAGAAATGTAGTAAAGGTATATTAGACAGTATCTTGCCTGTTATATTCGTGTTTTTCTTTGTGTAAGGCAATCCTTTCGATACCGTACTTAAGAATTTAACCAAACGCAAGGTTTTCATTTCTGTTAGAGCATACTACGATAAAGTAATACTAAAGAAATAATCTTCTGTCTACGCGTTTAACTTTGTTGGAAATCCTTGAGTTCGGTACCGGTAGTTCTTGCGAATTTCAAACTTTAGGCCTAATTGCAATTTTCATGTCTATTTGTGCTTAATAACCTATTGTAATTAGGATACGTCTGAACGTAGTTTTTAAACTGTTGTAGTGTATTGTAGTGACTTATTAGAAATTAGAGTGCTTATTCTATTATTTTGAGTAAGTTAGTCTTGCGAAATTCAAACTTTAATTGTAATTTCCATTTCAGTTTTTGCTTAGTAATAACCTGTTGTATTATAATTAGGATACGTCTAAACATAGTTTAAAATCATTGTAGTGTATTATAGTAGGTATCTTATTATAAATTAGTGTGTTTATTCTATTATTGTGAAATATTTGTGTAGTATAGTATCTGTAGTATCTATAGTATCTATAGTATCTGTTGTATCTGTATTAACTATCTTACTAGAATTCTGTTGCAGTAATTAGGGTAGACTTAACTGCAGTTTAGAATTGTGTAGATCTAATTCTTGTGTATTACTTTCGGTTTTCAGTACTTAACAGCAATTTTCACTCTGTTAGGGTGTTGAAGGAAAAAAGTTCGTACAACTAAGTAGTATTGCAGTGTAGTAGCAGCTTATAATAATTACCTTGTTGTGTGATCTTTGTGAACTATCCTCGAAAATATTTATTTCCTTTCAGTTTTATAGGCAATATTTCTTTCCTTTCATTTTTATTTGCACAGAATAAGTTCTTTTATTTTCCTTATCTTCCCATTATTCCGTAAATAATGGCTACGCAGTGCAACTCTAGGAACTGTGGATGTGGCCAGGCATTAAGGAGTATGAGGGAGGAGTTGGAGAGTTTGAAGGAGATAATTAGGATTCTCTCAGAAGACAGGAAGGAAAGTAGGCCTCCCTCAAATAATGTACAGGATACAGTAGGTGTAAAGGAGGGACGGGAAGGAAATGGGGGAATTGTAGAAGACAGGTGGTCTAATGTTTTAAGGGGAAGGAGACTGCAGACTAAGGGCTCTGTTCAGGATCAGAATTCAGGACAGGTGTCTGTGAGAAATCGGTACGAGTCACTGCAGGTAGACCAACCGAGGGAAGATGAGGAACAGGGAACTGTTGCTGATATGTGTGGAAGTAGGAGGGAGGGAAAAGGTAGGAAAGGGAAATGTAGTGTAGTGGAAAAGACAGGTGGAACAGGGTCATGGGAGGGAGAAAACGGACAAGGAAGTAGCTTCTGCAGCAGTGAGAGAAGATAGGGCTGACAAGGAGGGGAGGGGTTCAAATGAGGTGGGTAGGTTTGAAGCTCTGGTCATGGGGGATTCCATCGTTAGACATCTGGGGATAGTGCGTGGAGGAAAGGAGCCAGGGTAGAGTGTTATCCAGGAATCAGGTTGAGGCACATGTTGAGGAAAGTAGAGGAGAAGGAAGAGGGAAAGGAGAAGGTGGTAGTGTTTCTCGTTGGAACTAACAACGTAAGGCAAGCAGGTATAAGTACCAACATAGTTGGGGATGTGTGGGATCTGGGAAATGCAGCACGGATGAAGTTTTAGGAAGCGGAGATAGTTATCAGTGGAACACTGTGTACGAGGGATACTGACTGGAAAGTGATTGAGGACTTAAATGAGTCTGTGGAGTGGGTATGTGGGAAACTGGGAGTGAGATTTCTAGATCCTAATGGGTGGGTAGGAGACAGGGATCTGCGCTCAGATGGCATCCACTTAAACTGCATTGGTACATATAAGTTAGGAAACTTGTTTAGAGATTATAGGCAGGTATATTCAGGGAAACGGGGTGGCCTAGGAAGCGGTGTTAAGCAAACAGGGAACTGGAAATCAAGTAGGGATGACATAAAAATGTTAGTGCTCAATTGTAGAAGCATTGTAAACAAAGGAATCGAATTAAGTAATTTAATAGACACATACTTACCAGATATTGTAATAGAAGTTGAATCATGGCTGAGAAATGATATAATGGATGCAGAAATATTCTCACGGAGCTGTACTGTGTATCGTAGAGATAGGATAGGAATGGTAGGAGGGGGAGTATTCATTCTGGTGAAAGAAGAATTTGTAAGCAACGAAAGAGTTAAGGATGAAAAACATGAAATTCTGGGTGTAAGGCTAATCTCTAAAGATAATAGGCAACTTGATGACTTTGGAGGGTACATACCGGGAAAGGGTAGCGCTGACGCAGATTCAGAATGATTTGATAAGATAATCAGCTATGTGGGAAACGATAAGGAAAGGAACGTGATTGTAGCGGGTGATCTTAAATTACAAAACGTCAATTGGGAAGGTTATGCGAACGATTGGAAGCATGAACAACAAATGGCAAATAAGTTAATATGGGAAGGGAACCTGATTCAGAAAGTGATGGAAACAACTAGAGGGAAGAATATTTTGGAATTGGCGCTGATAAAACCAGATGAGCTCTATAGGGAAACCGAAGAAATAGATGGTATTAGTGATCACGAAGCTGTTTTTGTCATAGTTAAAAATAAATGTGAAAGAAAGGAAGGTATTAAAATTAGAACGATTAGGCAGTACCATATGGCTGATAAAACAGGCATGAGGGAGTTTTTAAAAAGTAACTATGATCGCTGGAAAATGGTAAATAAAAATGTAAACAGACTCTGGGATGAGTTTAAAGCAATTGTTGAGGAATGTGGAAATAGGTTTGTACCTTTAAAGGTGGTAAGGAATGGTAAAGATCCAAAATCAATCAATCAATCAATCAATCAATCAATCAATCAATCAATCAATCAATCAATCAATCAATCAATCAATCAATCAATCAATCAATCAATCGATCAATCAATCACTACCGATCTGCATTTAGGGCAGTCGCCCAGGAGGCAGATTCCCTATCTGTTGTTTTCCTAGCCTTTTCTTAAATGAATGCAAAAAAATAGAAATTTATTGAACATCTCCCTTGGTAAGTTATTCCAACATCTAACTCCCCTTCCTATAAACAAATATTTGCGCCCATCTGTCCACTTGAATTCCAACTTTATCTTCATATTGTGATCTTTCCTACTTTTAAAGACACCATCCAAATTATTCGTCTACTGATGACCTTCCACGCCATCTCTCCACTGACTGCTCGGAACATACCACTTAGTAGGGCAGCTCGTCTCCTAACTCCCAAGTCTTCCCAGCTCAAACATTGCAGCATTTTTGTAACGCTACTCTTTTGTCGGAAATCACCCAGAACAAATCGAGCTGCTTTTCTCTGGATTTTTTCCAGTTCCTGAATCAAGTAATCCTGGTAAGGGTCCCATACACTGGAACTATACTCTAGTCGGGGTCTCAGCAGAGACAAATATGCTCTCTCCTTTACATCCTTACTACAATCCCCAAATACCCTCAAAACCATGTGCAGAGATCTATACCCTTTGTTTACAATCATATTTATGTGATTACCCCAATGAAGAGCATTCCTTCCTAGATACTTACAATGATCCCCAACAGGAACTTTCACCCCATCAACGCAGTAATTAAAACTGAGAGGACTTTTCCTATTTGTGAAACTCACAACCTGACTTTTATCCCCGTTTTTCATTATACCATTGCCTACTGTCCATCTCACAACATCATCGAGGTCATTTTGCAGTTGCTCACAACCTTGCAAATTATTTATTACTCTGTAAAAAATAACATCATCTGCGAAAGGCCTTATCTCTGATTCCACTTCTTTACACATATCATTGATATATATTATATCAGAAAACATAAAGGTCCAATAATACTGCCTTGAGGAATTCCCCTCTTAATTTTTACAAGGACAGATGAAGCTTCACCTACTCTAATTCTCTGAGTTCTGTTTTCTAGAAATATAGCCACCCATTCAGTCACTCTTTTGTCAAGTCCAATTGCACTCATTTTTGCAAGCAGTCGCCCATGATCTACCCTATCAAATGCCTTAGGTAGGTCAATCGCGATACAGTCCAATTGACCTCCTGAATCCAGGATATCAGCTATATCTTGCTGGAATCCTACAAGTTGGGCTTCAGTGGAATAACCTTTCCTAAACTCAAACTGCCTTCTATCAAACCAGTTATTAATTTTGCAAACATGTCTTATATAAATAGAAAGAATGCTTTCCCAAAGCATACATACAACGCATGTCAAACTGACTGGCCTGCAATTTTCAGCTTTATGTCTATCACCCTTTCCTTTATATACACGGGCTACTATAGCAACTCTCCATTCATTTGGTAAAGTTCCTTCATGCAAACAATAATCCAACAAGTACTTCAGATATGGTAATGTACCCCAATCCATTGTCTTTAGTATATCCCCCAAAATCTTATCAATTCCATTTGCTTTTCTAGTTTTCAAATTTTGTATCTTACTGTAAATGTCATTGCCGTCATAGATATTTTAATACTTCTTTAGTATTAGTCACCTCCTCTATCTGGACATTATCCTTGTAACCAACAATCTTTACATACTGCTGACTGAATACTTCTGCCCTTTGAAGATCCTCGCATACACACTCCCCTTGTTGTAATGATTCCCGGATTGTCCTTCTTGGAACATATTTCTGCCTTAAAGCACCTATACATACTCTTTCATTTTTCACTAAAATTAGTGTGGCCACCTATTATGCTTGCCATCATGTTTCCTTAGCGGACTTCTGTGCTAGATTCAATTTCCTAGTAAGTTCCTTCAATTTCTCCTTACTCCCACAGCCATTTCTAACTCTATTTCTTTCCAACCTGCACCTCCTCCTTAGTCTCTTTACGTTTCTGTTATAACATGTTGGATATTTACCATTCCTTACCCCCTTTAAAGGTACAAACGTATTTTCACATTCCCATCCCAGAGTCTGTTTACATTTTTATTTACCGTTTTCCACCGATCATAGTTAGTTATTAAAAACTCCCTCATGCCTGTTTTATCAGCCATATGGTACTGCCTAACAGTCCTAATTTTAACTCTTCCTTTCTTTCACATTTATTTTTAATTACCACAAAAACAGCTTCGTGATCACTAATACCATCTATTACTTCGGTTTCTCTACAGAGCTCATCTGGTTTTACCAGCACCACATCCAGAATATTCTTCTCTCTAGTTGGTTACATCACTTTCTGAATCAGGTCCCCTTCCCATATTAACGTATTTGCCATTTGTTGGTCATGCTTCCTGTCGTTCGCATTACCTTCCCAATTGACATATGGTAAATTAAGACCACCCGCTACGATCCACTATATTATAACAGAGAAGTAAAGAGACTAAGAAGGAGGTGCAGGTTGGAACGAAATAGATTTAGAAATGGTTATGGAAGTAAAGAGAAAATGAAAGAACTTACTAGGAAATTGAATCTAGCACAGAAGTCCGCTAAGGATACATGATGGCAAGCATTTGGTGGCCACACTAATTTTAGTGAAAAATGAAAGAGTATGTATAGGTGCTTTAAGGCAGAAACATGTTCCAAGAAGGACATTCCGGGAATCATTACAACAAGGGGAGTGTGTATGCGAGGATCTTCAAAGGGCAGAAGTATTCAGTCAGCAGTATGTAAATATTGTTTTTTACAAGGATAATGTCCAGATAGAGGAGGTGACTAATACTAAAGATTAAAATACCTATGACGGCAATGACATTTACAGTAAGATACAAAATTTGAAAACTAGAAAAGGAAATGGAATTGATAAGATTTTGGCGGATATACTAAAGACAACGGATTGGGGTATATTAAGATATCTGAAGTACTTGTTGGATTATTGTTTGCATGAAAGAACTTTACCAAATGAATGGAGAGTTGCTATAGTAGCCCGTGTATATAAAGGAAAGGGTGATAGACATAACGCTGAAAATTGCAGGCCAGTCAGTTGGACATGTATTGTATGTAAGCTTTGGGAAAGCATTCTTTCTATTTATATAAGACATGTTTGCAAAATTAATAACTGGTTTGATAGAAGGCAGTTTGAGTTTAGGAAAGGTTATTCCACTGAAGCCCAACTTGTAGGATTCCAGCAAGATATAGCTGATATCCTGGATTCAGGAGGTCAATTGGACTGTATCGCGATTGACCTACCTAAGGCATTTGATAGGGTAGAGCATGGGAGACTTCTGGCAAAAATGAGTGTAATTGGACTTGTCAAAAGAGTGACTGAATGGGTGGTTATATTTCTAGAAAATAGAACTCAGGGAATTAGAGTAGGTGAAGCTTTATCTGTCCCTGTAAAAATTAAGAGGGGAATTCATCAAGGCAGTATTATTGGACCTTTATGTTTTCTGATATAATATATATATATATATCAATGATATGTGTAAAGAAGTGGAATCAGAGATAAGGCCTTTCGTAGATGATGTTATTTTGTACAGAGTAATAAATAATTTGTAAGGTTGTGAGCAACTGCAAAATGACCTCGATAATGTTGTGAGATGGACAGTAGGCAATGGTATGATGAAAAACGGGGATAGAAGTCAGGTTGTGAGTTTCACAAATAGGAAAAGTCCTCTGAGTTTTAATTACTGTGTTGATGGGGTGAAAGTTCCCTTTGGGGATCATTGTAAATACCTAGGTATTAGCATAAGGAAAGATCTTTATTGGGGTAATCACATAAATATGATTGTAAATAAAGGGTACAGATCTCTGCACGTGGTTTTGAGGGCATTTGGGGATTGTAGTAAGGATGTAAAGGAGAGGGCATTTAAGTCTCTGGTAAGACACCAACTAGAGTATTGTTCCAGTGTATGGGACCCTCACCAGGATTACTTGATTCAAGAACTGGATAAGATACAAAGAAAAGCAGCTCGATTTGTTCTGGGTGATTTCCGACAAAAGAGTAGCGTTACAAAAATGTTGCAAAGTTTGGGCTGGGAAGACTTGGGAGAAAGGAGATGAGCTACTCGATTAAGTGGTATGTTCCGAGCTTTCAGTGTAGAGATGGCTTGGGAGGACATCAGTAGACGAATAAGTTTTAGTAGTGTCTTTAAAAGTAGGAAAGATTACAATATGAAGATAAAGTTGGATTTCAAGGGGACAAATTGGGGCAAATATTCGTTTATAGGAAGGGGAGTTAGGGATTGGAATAACTTACCAAGGGAAATGTTTAATGATTTTCCAATTTCTTTGCGATCATTTAAGAAAAGGCTAGGAAAACATCAGATAGGGAGTTTGCCACCTGGGCGGCTGCCCTAAATGCAGATCAGTATTGATTGATTGATTGATTGATTGATTGAAGAGGCATGGTTACAGTCACCTCTTATAATCCCAAATCTCTTAACGTATAGTTGACTTGCCTCACGTAATTTAAGGTACGTGACGGATGATGCATCTGTCGTCGTAGAAAAATAATAAATATAGACGTACTTAGAAAGAAATTCACATAACATCAAGGCGGTATGTACATCTCATTGGTAACTTAATATGGTCCGCTTATCAGAACGAGGATCACCAGAGACGCGGCTGCACAACAATCCCCCATCTTGGAACACACAGCTTCACAAGGAACAAAAGGTAAGATAAAGATGGTTGCCATAGTTACGAGGCGGGCCAAACAAAGCCAACAAAAACCAGATACATACAACTGAACACAACAAACGTAACTAAATAAATAGGTCTACAAATAGCCCAAAAACGAAAATAAAGAAAAATACAAGTGAAAATAGAAGAAACACCGTGAGATGCGGAGAATATTATCAATCAGGCAGACAGACAGCACAACCGCTCACACGCATATACCATAGAGACCAAGAAAATAAATATGTATGTGATTCAGAACAGTCCAGTATGTCAAGGCACATTACGAATACAATCCGTATAGCATGACGTGTACTTTCATGGACTCATGAGCTCGTATCAGATGCGTAAGGATAATAAAGGATCGCCGCATTGAGGCAAGGCATATCCCAACATCAATCGCAGCAACAATAATCATAACCAGCACGCCCACAACGTATTCATATCGCCTCACTATAGACGAACATGAATACCAGTCATAGCATCAAAAACACAGTGTCACACAGTGCTCAGCCATGAAAGAAACCGACGAGAAACCAAAAATGGTAGGTCTCAAAGCAGATCACAAGCACACAAACTAATCATACAATCGACTAATATCATTCCCCGTCCTCGCGTGTTTATATGACAAGAAAAATAGAGCACACAAAAAGTAAATGGAAACCTGCAGTAATTAGAAACGTAAAGTCTGCCGAAACGAAAATGTAATTATAATTACAACGCCCATGCAACTATAGAAACCCAAGATATGACAATTACCTGCATTAGCCGGAAAGAGTACAGAGACTCTATGTAATCATGAAACAGCGACTCAAAGGGAGAGTGGGCAATGGCATTTATAAATCCACGGCAAGAAAAGCAAACGACACAAGTAAAATATCTCGCATCTCAGTATGTTCATTGTTTCACGAATCGCCATGTTGGCTTCCCCGTATAAGGATCTTTCTCCAAAGAAGGCAAGCACGAGAATGGAGACACTTCGGCTGATGGCTGGAAGCGCTCTCGATCAAGGAGTATATAAGTCATACGTCACGTCCGCGGAAAATATCGACAAAGATGTCGATGGCAGTCAAAGAGTATGGTAATTAACAGAAGTGTGCCACCAAGGCAAGCTTGGTGCGGCACACTCCCCACCATGCTGCAGTGGGAGGATTGAATTTCCAAGCGATTCTCAGACAACTAGCCTCTACACTCACTTTTGTCCTCAATATCATGGAAAGCATTTTCTGCTTCCACAAAATGCCTTCCATTATCACTGTAAATAACATTTGGTTACCCTCTCCAAGCAATGAATCTTCGTAACGCTTGGAGGAACCCCAGAGTAGGCAAAGTCCTGATGAGTTCTAAGTGTACAGCTCTGAAAACAGCACACGTGAATATCACTATCCACGACTTTTCACCTCCTCGGAGATGTAATGGGCCAGCCAAATCCACCCCTACAATATCAAAAACAGAAGCGTCTCGAATTCTACACTTTGGCAAAGGTGCGACCTCTGTAGTAATTTCTTTCACTTGGTGTCTTATACACTTCACCCAGCCAGATCTCACCTTTCTTATTGTTCTTCTACCATTGACGATCCAAAACCGCTTTCGCAAAGTAGAGAGCAGAACTTGTACTCCAGCACGAGACAATAAATTCCAGATGTTTCTCCATGATCATCACGTGAACTAGCTTATGATTTGGAGGTATGAAAATGGGAGTTAGGAATAATTCGTCATCCTTTGTCCTTATTAATCTCATCTTGACTCGAAATAACGCACTTTCATCTTCAAACATATTAAAAGACTTCAGGACGACTGCTCCTTTTCTCCAAGCATCTCTTGCGTCACAATCTTCCATAGCCTCCTTTCAGCCATTTGCAATTCTTCCACTTCAAGTTCCTTTGAAATGTGTCGTCCTCTCTTTCCTGCCGTGTTGTGGATGAATCGTAAAATGCAAACTGTCATCCTGACAACTATCGTATATTTCGAAAAATATTGAAGATACGGTACCAATTTTCTTCTGGTTTCGAAGAAACTAAAACAGTAGAAAGTCTTTCTTTTCCCTCTTCATTGACCTTTTCTTCATCAGGCATGTCATCGTCAACAGGCCACACAGAATTGGGGCATCTCAGCCACTGAGGGCCCTACCACCATTTTGACATCTGGAGTTTGGTAGCGGAGCAGCCCCTGGAGGGTAGGTCAGCCGAATTATTCACTCCACACACATATTCCAACTGTTAGGGCTCGACAACTCTAATTTTCTTCACCCGATTGGCCACGAAAGTTCCTCACACTTCTTTCCTCTTGATCCAACTGAGCGCTGTTGTCGAATCCGTCCAATAATAAGTTGAAAGATCTCCAATTCCTAAACTTGCCTTTATGGAGGAAGCAATGCGGGCTCCAATTGAACAAGCTAAGAGTTCCAGCCGAGAAATAGTAGTTTTCTTCAGAGGTGCTGCACGAGATTTCACCTGTATAAGTGTTATATTTGAGTTTTGACCATCTTGTGATCGAAGAATTACAACTGCGACATATGCTACGCCGCTTGCAACGCAAAATGTGCGAAGGCTCCAAAATTCCTGTGTTTCACAAGGTGCTATTTGTCTAGGAATTTTAATATCAGACAATACGTTCTTGAAGCCGATTTTCACACTTTTTCCTCGTTTCGTCCTCCATTTCTTCATCCCAGCTCATTTTCATTCGCCAACTTCCCTGTAACAGCAACTTGGGTACTAGAGAGACAGGACAGGTGAAACCTATAGGGTCAAAGATGCTCTTGGCAGTAGCCAATACATTTCTTCTAGTGATCTTCTCAACAATCTTCGACATGTCAATTTGTTCACAAGAAAGAACATCTCTTGCTTTATTCCATCGAGTCACTCCAGGTAGAACAACAGAGGGAAGATGAGGGACAGGGAACTGTTGCTGAGATGTGTGGAAGTAGGAGGAAGGGAAAAGGTAGGAAAGGAAAATGAAGAGTAGAGGATAGGAAAAGACAGGTGGAACAGGGTCATGGGAAGGAGAAAAGGGAGGAGGAAGTAGCTTCTGCAGCTATCAGAAAAGATAGGGCTGACCAGGAGGGGAGGGGATCAAATGAGGTGGGTAGGGTTGAGGCTCTGGTCATGGGGGATTCCATCGTTAGACACGTGGGGAAAGTGTGTGGAGGAAAGGGTACCAGGGTAGAATGTTATCCAGGAATTAGGTTGAGGCAGATGTTGAGGAAAGTAGAAGAGAGGGAGGAGGGGAAGGAGAAGGTGGTAGTGTTTCACGTTGGTACCAACAACGTAAGGCAAGCTGATATAAGTTGAAGATGTATGGTATCTTGTAAATGCAGCAGGGGTCAAGTTTAAGAAAGCAGAGATTGTTATTAGTGGAATACTATGTAGAAGGGATACTGACTGGAGGGTGATTGGGGATTTAAATGAGACTATGGAGTGGGTATGTGGGAAACTGGGAGTGAAATTTCTAGATCCTAATGGGTGGGTAGGAGATAGGTATCTGCGCTCAGAAGGCCTTCATTTAAACCGCAGTGGTACGTATAAGTTAGGAAATTTGTTTGGAAGGGTAATAGGGAGGTACATTCAGGGAAACGGGATGGCCTAGGGAGCGGTGATAAGGGAACAGGGAACTGGAAATCAAGTAGGGATGACATAAAATTGTTAGTGTTGAACTGTAGAAGTATTGTAAAGAAAGGAATAGAATTAAGCAATTTAATAGATATATATTTACCAGATATTGTAATAGGAATTGAATCATGGCTGAGAAATGATATAATGGATGCAGAAATTTTCTCACGGCACTGGAGTGTGTATCGTAGAGATAGGATAGGAATGGTGGGAGGGGGAGTGTTCATTCTCGTGAAAGAAGAATTTGTAAGCTACGAAAAAGTTAAAGATGACACACATGAAGTTCTAGGTGTAAGGCTCATTTCTAAAGATAGTAGGCAACTTGATATAATTGGAGTGTACAGATCGGGAAAGGGTAGCACTGACGCGGATTCGGAATTATTTAATAGGATAGTCAGCTATGTGGGAAACGAAATGGAAAGAAATGTGATTGTAGCAGGAGATCTGAATTTGCCAGATGTCAATTGGGAAGGAAATACGAACGACAGGAAGCATGACCAACAAATGGCAAAAAAGTTAATATGGGAAGGACAGCTGATTCAGAAAGTGATGGAACCAACCAGAGGGAAAAATATCCTGGATGTCGTGCTGATAAAACCTGATGAGCTCTATAGGGAAACTGAGGTAATAGATGGTATTAATGATCGTGACGCTGTTTCTGTGGTAGTTAAAAATAAATGTGATAGAAAGGAAGGTCTTAAAAGTAGGACTGTTAGGCAGTACCATATGGCTGATAAAGCAGGCATGAGGCAGTTTCTAAAAAGTAACTATGATCGGTGGAAAACGGTAAATAAAAATGTAAACAGACTCTGGGATGGGTTTAAAGAAATTGTTGAGGAATGTGAAAATAGGTTTGTACCATTAAGGGTGGTAAGGAATGTTAAAGACCCACCTAATTATAATAGAGAAATAAAGAGACTAAGAAGGAGGTGTAGAATGGAAAGGAATAGAGTTAGAAATGCCTGTGGAAGTAAGGAGAAATTGAAGGAACTTACTAGAAAATTGAATCTAGCACAGAAGGCAGCTAAGAATAACATGATGGCAATCATAATTGGCAGTCATACGAATTTTAGTGAAAAATGGAAGGGTATGTATAGGTATTTTAAGGCAGCAACCGGTTCCAAGAAGGACATTCCCGGAATAATTAATGAACAAGGGGAGTGTGTATGTGAGGATCTTCAAAAGGCAGAAGTATTCAGTCAGCGGTATCTAAAGATTGTTGGTTACAAGGATAATGTCGAGATAGAGGAGCAGACTAAGGCCAAAGAAGTAATAAAATTTACATATGATAACAATGACATTTACAATAAGATACAAAAGTTGAAAACTAGAAAAGCGGCTGGAATTGATCAGATTTCTAGGGATATACTAAAGACAATAGGTTGGAATATAGTACCATATCTGAAGTACTTATTTGATTATTGTTTGCTCGGAGGAGTTATACCAGATGAATGGAGAGTTGCTATAGTAGCCCCTGCGTATAAAGGAAAGGGTGATAGACATAAAGCTGAAAATTACAGGCCAGTAAGTTTGACATGCATTGTATGTAAGCTTTGGGAAGGCATTCTTTCTGATTATATTAGACATGTTTGTGAAATTAATAACTGGTTCGATAGAAGGCAATTCGGTTTTAGGAAAGGTTATTCCACTGAAGCTCAACTTGTAGGATTCCAACAAGATATAGCAGATATCTTGGATTCTGGAGGTCAAATGGCTTGTATCGCGATTGACCTGTCTAAAGCATTTGATAGGGTGGATCATGGGAGACTACTGGCAAAAATGAGTGCAATTGGACGAGACAAAAGAGTGACTGAATGGGTTGCTATATTTCTAGAAAATAGATCTCAGAGAATTAGAGTAGGTGAAGCTTTATCTGACCCTGTAATAATTAAGAGGGGAATTCCTCAAGGCAGTATTATTGGACTTTTATGTTTTCTTGTATATATAAATGATATGAGTAAAGGAGTGGAATCGGAGGTAAGGCTTTTTGCGGATGATGTTATTCTCTATGGAGTGATAAATAAGTTACAAGATTGTGAGCAACTGCAACGTGACCTCGAAAATGTTGTGAGATGGACAGCAGGCAATGGTATGTTGATAAACGGGGTTAAAAGTCAGGTTGTGAGTTTCACAAATAGGAAAAGTCCTCTCAGTTTTAATTACTGCGTTGATGGGGTGAAAGTTCCTTTTGGGGATCATTGTAAGTATCTAGGTGTTAATATAAGGAAAGATCTTCATTGGGGTAATCACATAAATGAGATTGTAAATAAAGGGTACAGATCTCTGCACATGGTTATGAGGGTGTTTAGGGGTTGTAGTAAGGATGTAAAGGAGAGTGCATATAAGTCTCTGGTAAGACCCCAACTAGAGTATGGTTCCGTTGTATGGGACCCTCACCAGGATTACCTGATTCAAGAACTAGAAAAAATCCAAAGAAAAGCAGCTCGATTTGTTCTAGGTGATTTCCGACAAAAGAGTAGCGTTACAAAAATGTTGCAATGTTTGGGTTGGGAAGAATTGAGAGAAAGAAGAAGAGCTGCTCGACTAAGTGGTATGTTCCGAGCTGTCATTGGAGAGATGGCGTGGAATGACATTAGTAGAATAAGTTTGAATGGCGTTTATAAAAGTAGGAAAAATCACAATATGAAGATAAAGTTGGAATTCAAGAGGACAAACTGGGGCAAATATTCATTTATAGGAAGGGGAGTTAGGGATTGGAATAACTTACCAAGGGAGGTGTTCAATAAATTTCCAATTTCTTTGAAATCATTTCGGAAAAGGCTAGGAAAGCAACAGATAGGGAATCTGCCACCTGGGCGACTGCCCTAAATGCAGATCAGTATAGATTGATTGATTGAAGACGTAACACAGAAATTACCTCAGAAGCAGATGAATCTTTTTCTGAAGAATTTAGCCATGCGTACTCCCAGTTACGAAGATCGAAACGTGCTCTGCCTAGCAATGCGGTTGATTCTTCCATAAACATACATCATTTTCCTTATTGTCCACAGAAGTGATACAATTATCAACATAGGAGTTTCTCAACTTTTCAGCTGCTTCTTGGTAGTCTGTACCGTGTTTCAAGTGTAGATCTGTTACTGCTTCAAGCAGAAATGGGCGATAGCTCAGTTCAAATATTACTCGGCAGTGGCGAGATGCCTTTAATTCTCTTCTCTCTAAATCCTTCCACCATAAGAAGCGTAACCAATCATGGTCAGTTTCTTGGACAGATATCTGAAGAAAAGCCTTTCTAATATCCTAGATTACCCCTATCCTATGCTTCCGAAACTACAGAAGAAGATGGGGATTCGCAGTACTAAATTAGGTCCTTTCTCGAGACACTCGTTCAATGAGGGCGCATTCTTTGACTTGCAGGAACCATCAAAAACTGGTCTCACCTTAGTGGTATAGTTGTCTTTAAATATTCCTCGGTGTGGTAAATAATAACACTGATCTTTGTTTTCTTCCTCTGGAACCTCTTCAATGATGTCCTCGTTTATCCACTCTTGAAATTCCTTTCCGTATTCCTCAAATTTTCCTTCTTTCATTAGCCGGATCGAAACATAAATCAATCTCTTTTCCGCTATCTCCTTATTGTTCCGTAGATACTGACGGCTCTCCAGCCAAGGTAACGCAACTTCATATCGTCCATCTGCATTCACTTTTCCTGTATTTTGAACGTAGTTATGTGCGGTTCCTTCCATTTCTTCTTTCGATTTGTTTTCCACCGAATCAGATATGCCTATGGTATACAAGTTCCATAAGTCAGCTATTGAGGCAGATTGAATGAACAGTGAGGTTGCATATAGAGCTAGAGAGTCAGAGTCACTCTCCCCTTCCTTCAGTGTGTCTGTCACAGTCCAGCCAAGCGCAGTCCTAACGGCTGTCAATCCTGATTCAAGCTTATGCATTTCATCCAGCAAAATATTTCCAGCAAAATCAGCTCCTAGAAGAATTTCCACGTCAGCCGGATCAGTTCCCATATCTGAGAGCCATATCTTTCTCTCCCTCATCTCTTTCATCCAGGGCCCAAAGTTCAACTTTTGGAATTTTACCACAAACTTCTGATCTATTAACTGCAACATTGTACTATATGAACCATCACAGATGCTCACCTCTACATTGTACAAATGGTGGTCTTCTTCACAGGTCTCAGCGCCTCCAAACAACTTATGAATCATCGTCTCTGTTTTCAAAGGTTTGTACTCCATTTCCTCAGCTGTCTTCTGTATGATGTAGGATCTCTGGGATCCACTGCCTATCAATGCTCGGACCTTCTTCTGCTTCCCCTTATGAGTCAGTTTAATACACAATGTTTGAAGAAACACCTCCTTTGTGGCACTCTGAATGTTGATGGAGATATTGCTCTGGTTTTCCCCGCCATCCCGAGTTCTAGGTTCAGGTTTCTCTTCAGTCCTTTGTACATTTAGTTTATGGCACACAATAACAACATGAGGGTTACGGTAGTGCACAAGGGGCATCGAATGTGTGTCTTGCAATTCTTGGCTCTGTGTCCCAACTTCAGACATGCAAAGCAACAGTTTTCTTTGGCGAGCTTTTTACGCTTTTATTCAAGCTCATTTGTTGAGCAAGGAGACATTCCTTACTCTCACGTGGTTTGCTGCAAAACACACACTTTCGCTTCTTGCCATAAAATTTCGCAGAGAACAATTAACTCGCAGTTGGTAGCAATGTGTCTTCAGAACTTTTCCCCTTCCCTTCTCTTGTTTTACCTATAGGTTAAACCGAAACCTGCCTGCACAAATGTAATCCTTTCTTCTCCCTCCACTTCACGTTTGAGGAAATTAAGAAGTCTCCAGTTTGTGTGGACTGATAAAATCTTCATTCGCTGATGATTGATTTCTGAGCAATACCCTTAAAACATGTTCAGGTACGCACGATTCTACGAG
This sequence comes from Anabrus simplex, assembly GCF_040414725.1. Lineage (NCBI taxonomy): Eukaryota > Metazoa > Arthropoda > Insecta > Orthoptera > Tettigoniidae > Anabrus > Anabrus simplex. The sequence continues at coordinate 428,445,939 of NC_090269.1, read as the reverse complement.
GGGGAACAATATTGACCCATATTTATCCCTGGTTACACCTATGGACTCTAAAACTCTTAACTTGCTCTCTAGTGTATCATACAAGGCGGCTATCCCTGATTTATCTATTCGCGAGCGCCGATTCGCAACACGTCCTTCCGTGGGAAATTATGGAGCGAGCGCATCGAACGGGGTTTGATCCGTGACCTCCCAGTCTGAAATCCCTGATAATCACGAGTATTTTAAGTGTAACATACAAAGAGGAGATAAAGCAAAAACAATGGAAGTGAGTATTGAACATCTCCCTTGGTAAGTTATTCCAATCCCTAACTCCCCTACCTATAAACGAATATTTGCCCCAATTTGTCCTCTTGAATTCCAGCCTTATTTTCATATTGTGATGTTTCCTACTTTTAAAGACATCACTCAAACACATTCGTTTATTGATGTCATTGTACGCCATCTCTCCACTGACAGTTCGGAACATACGCAACTTTTACTTACAACAGTCCAGCAATCCATCATATAGCAAACCCATTGAAAAGACGGAACATACAAATAGCTTTCAAGGCACACAACACCAATAAAAAGTTATTCTTTAATCACAACAAATTAAACTCCAATAACAACAAATATCAATGTTCTGGGATATACAGACTGTCATGCACGCAGTGTAATTTTTCGTATGTTGGCCAAACTGGCCGCAGCTTTCTTACCAGATACATAGAACACTTTAATGCTTTATAGCATAATAAATATTCCGCAATGAGTAACCACATGAAAGAAACTGGCCGTCAATATACCACAACAGACAGAGATCTCAAATTAATCAAAAGGATTGAAAAAGGGAAGTTAATGACTGAGATTGAGAATATTTATATTCATTTGGACCAATATTGCAAAGGCTTTTGATACTGTGGACCACATACTCTTCCATTTTTCACTAAAATTTGTATGACCACCAAATATACTTGCCATCATGTTATCCTTAGCTGACTTATTTGCTAGATTCAATTTCCTAGTAGGTTCCTTCAATTTCTCCTTACTTCCACAGCCATTTCTAACTATTTCTTTCCAACCTGCACCTCCTTCTTAGTCTCTTTACTTCTCTGTTACAATATAGTGGATCCTTACCACACCTTACCACCTTTAAAGGTACAAACCTATTTTCACATTCCTCAACAATTGCTTTAAACCCATCCCAGAGTCTGTTTACATTTTTATTTACTGTTTTCCACTGATCATAGTTACTTTTTAAAAACTCCCTCATGCCTGTTTTATCAGTAATTTGGTACTGCCTAATAGTCCTAATTTTAATACCTTCCTTTCTTTCACATTTTTTTTAACTACCACAAAAACAGCTTCATGATCACTAATACCATCTATTACTTCGGTTTCTCTATAGAGCTCATCTGGTTTTACCAGCACCACATCCAATATATTCTTCCCTCTAGTTGGTTCCATCACTTTCTGATTCAGCTACCCTTCCCATATTAACTTATTTGCCATTAGTTCTTCATGCTTCCTGTCATTTGAATTACCTTCCCAATTGACATTTGGTAAATTGAGATCACCTGCTACTATCACATTCCTTTCCAACATAGCTGATTATCTTATCAAATAATTCTGAATCAGCATCAGCGCTACCCTTTCCCGGTCTGTACATTCCAAAGACATCAAAGACATCAAGTTGCCTATTATCTTAAGAGATAAGCCTTTCACCTAGAATTTGTTTGTAATCTTTATTTTTTCGTACCGGTAGCTTATAAATTCTTCTTTCACCAGAATGAATACTCCCCCTACCATTCCTATCCTATCTCTACGATACACGCTCGAGTTCCATGAGAATATTCTGCATCCATTATATGATTTCTCAGCCATGATTCAACTCCTATTACAATATTTGTTAAGTATATATCTATTAAATTACTTAATTCTATACCTTTCTTTACAATACTTTTACAGCTGAGCACTAACATCTTTATGTCATCCCTACTTGATTTCCACTTCCCTGTACCCTTGTCACCGCTCCCTAGGCTACCCCATTTCCCTGCATGTACCACTCTATAACCCTTCTAACAAATTTCCTAACTTATAAGTACCACTGCGATTTAAGTGAAGGCTATCTGAGCGCATGAGCAGATTTCCTCAGAGTGTAGTTCTTGATGGGTTCAGTTCAACTCTTATTATGGTATATTCTGGCACCCCACAGGGTAGTGTCCTAGGTCCCGTTCTTTTTGTCCTATTTATTGACAATCTCATTAATACTATATCCTCCATTTCTTGTGAAATTCTACTATTTGCAGATGACTGTAAAATATTCAAACAAATAGATACTTTATCAGACGTAAACTCCTTATCGAGTGGGCTTGACTCACTCTCTGAATGGTGCTCCACATAGCTTCTTACGCCTAATCCTATGAAATGTTCCTCTATTTCAATCATGCTTCGTAAATCCCCTATTCTTTGTAAATACTCCCTCCTTGGTAACCTGTTCCCAACTCTAACAGAACAAAATGACTTAGGAATGTTGACAGTAAAATGTTATTTGTCCCCCATATACGAAAGATAACCTCACGAGCAATGTCACTTCTCGGTTTGTTGTATAGATTTTCTGACATCACCGATATCCATACTATGTATCTTGCATCCTACTTATTATTGAATTTGCGTCTCCCATTTGGTCTACCTCATCGCCCACTAATCTGAATCACATTGACCGTGTGCAGCCATTCTTAAGTGCCATTGTTAGAGACAGAGTATCTAACCGTCTAAACCTGAGCAGTAATCAGATACCTTCGCCCATTATTTAGTCGCAGGAAAGTAGCCGACCTTCGATTCCTATATAACGCTGTTAACAGTTTATTTCATTCTCCACAACCTGCATCCTTCTTTTCCCTACGTTCCAACTCGCAAAACCAGTTAATCCACCCCTTCATATTCCACATTCCCGCCTCTGTTGTTCAAAGAACTTTCTTTATCCGCATACCAACCGTCTTTAACTCTTTCTCTTCTGACAGGAACTTGGACGTTTTTTCTTCGTATGCCTCCTTTTTTTTTTTTTTTTTTTTTTTTTTTGCTAGGGGCTTTACGTCGCACCGACACAGATAGGTCTTATGGCGACGATGGGATAGGAAAGGCCTAGGAGTTGGAAGGAAGCGGCCGTGGCCTTAATTAAGGTACAGCCCCAGCATTTGCCTGGTGTGAAAATGGGAAACCACGGAAAACCATTTTCAGGGCTGCCGATAGTGGGATTCGAACCTACTATCTCCCGGATGCAAGCTCACAGCAGCACACCTCTACGCGCACGGCCAACTCGCCCGGTATATGCCTCCTTTAATCAATTCTTCCTTAACTTAACCTAGCTCATTTTCTTCATATTCCTTTTTTGTCTTCTCATTGCTGTCCCTTCTATTCTACATAATGTAATATTTATTTATTTTTTACTGTACTATACCGTTACTTATGTGTGATATCTGTATTTTACTGTGCCTAGCTGTAAGTTCCCTTGTTTGTTTTATGTTCAATCTTTGATTTTCCTCGTTTCTTTTGCCTTTGTTTTGTTGTTACTTGTTGTGTCTACAGTTATTTTATTAGTTTATAATTTTTTCCCTGAATTTTTTACCATCAGATTTTTCTTCCTCATTGTTTTTCAACTGATTCCTTTATGTTTGTATTGAGCTACTCCACTGTAAATATATTTTTCATTGCGGAACTCTGTAATTCGGCTTCTTGCTGTTTGGGTTTCCTAAATAAATAACTAAATAATCTACATCTTCAATGTTCAATTAATTTTCCATTTTTTTGCAATCATTTAAGAAAAGGCTAGGAAAACGACAGGGAATCTGCCACCTGTACGACTGCCCTAAGTGCAGACCAGTAGTGAGTGAATTGAAACAAATAACAATGTTATTGATTTTACATCGCACCAACTACTTTTACAGTTTACAGAGACGCTAAAGTGCCGGAATTTTATCCTGTACGACTTTTCTAATGTGCCAGTAAATCTACCGACACGAGGCTGACTTATTTCGGCAATACTACCGGACTGAGCCAGAATCGAACCTGCCAATTTGAGCTCTCTATTGCCTGAGCTACTCACCTTGGCTGCGCCTTCACATATTTTGGTAATAGGTTCTATACATGGTTATTCAATCACCTTGTTATGTATCCTCAAAACATATCCATAAAAAGTAAAAGGAAACACAAGACTAAGTTCACCACACATTAATGTACACAGATAGCTCCCACGCTTTCGCTTTTGCCTCCGCTGCATGTTGCTAAAATGTAGACAGGTATGACATCTGAATCACACATAAATGCAACTGTTTTCTAATTTAATGGTGTATTTTCCACTATTCTGCGGTTTATTTTATTTGTTCAAAGCACGAATATCACACTCCAACCCCCCAACTGATATGCCAAAACAAAGGAAAGCATTCTTTCCGCACAAAGTATTAAGTTACAAAGAACCGCTGTAATGTTGAATGATATCTTCAGAGCATTGGTCCATTCGGAGCATGAAAACCCCTTTCTATCGCTCACCCACAAATTACTTTAGGGGCATTGAGTACAGGACAACTCCTTGCCTCTCAAGGTATACCTTGTCCAGGTCTTAAAGGCATCATTTCAAAATACCTTCCGTATTTGCCTGCCAGTACAATCAATGGCTTCAGTTGGCAAGTTGTGTAGTTTAGATCGGACTGAAGCCTTTTCTACTGGAAGATCTCTGAGGCAATGCAAATAAGCGTCACCAATGTGTAATAAGGTGGTAGATACGTTAATGTGCTGAATCGAGGCTTCACAGGTGGCCCCATCAGTGTTAGGCATCAATATATTTCTGGAGCGCATAACATTAATCAGGACAACACTCAAGATGTCCAACCATTTCCTTAGCTGATCCTTTCCAATACTTATCAAAGCCCTCATAAACTCTTTCTTCTTTAACTCCCAGCAGACCTCTTCAGGTGCGGAATGGAAAAATTGCCCCAGCATTGACAGTGTAGTAAGGATGTAAAGGAGAGGGCATATAAGTCTCTGGTAAGACCCCAACTAGAGTATGGTTCCAGTGTATGGGATCCTCACCAGGATTACCTGATTCAAAAACTGGAAAAAATCCAAAGAAAAGCAGCTTGATTTGTTCTGGGTGATTTCCGACATAAGAGTAGCGTTACAAAAATGTTGCAAAGTTTGGGTTGGGTAGAATTGAGAGAAAGAAGGAGAGCTGCTCGACTAAGTGGTATGTTCCGAGCTGTCAGTGGAGAGATGGCGTGTAATGACATTAGTAGATGAATAAGTTTAAGTGGCGTTTATAAAAGTAGGAAAGATCACAATATGAAGATAAAGTTGGAATTCAAGAGGACAAACTGGGGCAAATATTCATTTACAGGAAGGGGAGTTAGGGATTGGAATAACTTACCAAGGGAGATGTTCAATAAATTTCCAATTTCTTTGAAATCATTTAGGAAAAGGCTAGGAAAACAACAGATAAGGAATCTGCCACCTGGCCGACTGCCCTAAATGCAGATCAGTATTGATTGACTGATTGGAAGTTATTGATAAGACAGGAGAGCATTAAGCAGAGAGCACACTGCTTCCGTTCTGTTGAGTTGACCTTGGGTATTAAGTTAACGTGTAACCTAATGTCCAGCTGCCCACTGCTTCTGTTCCACATGTTTCAGCATTCCTCCCCACCATCCGTTCGGTCGAGCTTGCCATCGCAAGCAAAACTGACAGAAGACTGAAGGTTATCCACCTTGCCAGCTTCCGGCAAAGAGTTTTGAGTTCAATGAGTGCAACCAATGAATAACTGCCGACTGGTTGTAAAACAACTTCCTGATATGATACGACAAGGACAAGATATAAAGTGAATCAGCAAGAAGTGACAGTGAGGCAGCAACTTCGTCCATGGCTTCTTCGCGAAGAAAGACGTCAAATACATCTGTGGCTGATGTGCTGGACAATTTTTTAAATGCCAAACATTCAAAAGTGGATAGACAGCCCCGCGAATTACCTAAAAATAGGTTCTTGAAGCTGTGGAGGAAACTGTAAGATCTTTTAGTCCTCTGTTACAAATTGAATTTGAATCTAAAATTAATGCTCTAGTGACAGAATATGAACTGAAAAATTTGAGTGCTCTCATAGATGGTACACTGGTTACTTTTACCATGAAATCTTGTTAAATAAAATATGAAAGGAAATCATTAGTTACTTCACTGTTACTTCTATTTGCTCACCAGGCAATATTGGTTTTCTGAAATTTGATTCCTTTTTCTGGAGGGATAGAAAGCTTAGCAACTCAAAAACTTGGAGCTTGACATTCCGAAATATTTCAAGAAATTGTCCTCAACGCGTAGCAAGTCTCGAAAGGGAAGGCAATATTCACCACACTGTTTCCTTTTAAAATGTATTTCATGTATCCAAAATCTTCCTTTTCTCTCTTCTTCTTCGCAGGCTATAATTTCTCAGTCTTCGAAGAGCTTGACATTCTTACGTGCGCTGTTCCAAGCCGGGTACACCGGCTGCTTCCGAAAGGGACAGTAGATATGTGCGGCAGATGAACTGATGCAAACGGATATGAGGGAAAAGAAACTGAATTGAAACGAGCAAGACGGATGCAGAGTGCTTCCTGCTTTAGTCTATTTCCTCATTCTTGTCAAACAGTGAAAAACTTTATGCATTAATCTAATAGAAATGAAGCGGAATTTTATAATAGGAAACATTTGGTTCAGTAGAAAAGGATTTAGGATGAATTCATGAGTTAGAAATATTAATATAGACATTTAATAAAAACAAACATGCTGTATTAGAACACAGGAACTTTAAAAGAAAACATTTTAATATATATATATTTATGTATAACAATAGTTGAATAACCCTTTATAACTCATCACATTTGTCTCATTCTTTTACAAGTTAGGTCAGTTTGTGGAAAATATTTCATTTATGAAAATTTCTACAAATTTATTTATATATATATATATATGTGATAAAAACATATAACATTGGAAGTTTCATAAAAAGAAATATGATAAAAATTGATATCCAAATATTGGATTTTAGATAAATGTAGAATATTGTTTAAACTGTGTAAAAATCCCACCACTCAGAATTAGAAACAAAAATCTACATTTTTTAAACACAATTGGACATACTGACACATTCACACACATTCATACACACAAATTATATACCATTTTACTTCTGCAACAACTTTCAAATGTTAAGTTCCTCTCTCGGTAACTTGCGCCATTCTGTTCCATGCAATAAAGATATGGACCACAGAGGCTGCCTCATATGCAACCTGCTCCACTCTGCCATAACATTCATCTTTAAACCTCCAACTGCTCATACAAAGCCACGAAGGAAATTAGAAGAGCAATTTTACTTGAACATTTTACCACAAAATCAAGAATTTCAAAATTTCATTAGTCTTATACAAACTTTTCTTAACACAAGAAGTTGAGGTTTACATAATTCTCTCTTCCAATTACTGAGTTCCCTAGATGTTTCGTTATGACATTTCATCATGGCACTACAGCTTTAGTCAGTCACAAGCAACAATTAAGGGTGGAGGACCAATGGCACACCAATAGAATAATTTGTGATTATAAGGGATTGCAGAGCTATGTGATGTGTATCACTCCTCCATCCTGTCAACCTCTCTTAACCCACAAACATCTAGATGGTTGGTAGAGACTTGAGAAGTATCAAGCAGTGTAGCTTACACCCAGCCACCTGATTGCAGTACAGACTGGGGATGAACTCCTTGATAATCTGCCACTACTTGGCTGAATACATGGATCATATGAGCTGGTGCCAAGTCCTTCACACTTTCTTTCACCTATTATTATCTACAATTTCTACATGCATGCTGATTGTTCCACTCCCTCTTTTGTATTGACACTTTCACTTGCTGGTTCTTCAATTAAAGAAACATCTGTATCGAAAACTGATGTCTATTCTGCAGTGTATTGCTATAGGTTGATAACTCTGCTGTTTTCCCTCTCAAAGCATCACTACCATGGATACCAATGTACAAGATAAAGAATGAAGTTGTCCTACACCTTCCCTGGAGAAACACATACCCATGGGAGGGACCTGGTTCTAGAACAACCATCAGGTCAGCATGGTCGCCCCAAAACATGAACTAAACACATCAAACACTGCTTAGAAGAGACTTTTTTGTGAACCATTCCATCAACAATAATAACAAAAATATTGGTGAATATTAACTCCGAACCTGTCACAGTGGATTGCTTGCCCACAAAAAAAAAAAAAGAATAAACAGAATTTTTCCACAAAAACACAAAACTGTATTTAACTGAATTCACACTTCACATTGTGGAAAAGACGAAAAAGGATTTGCAGAAAAAAGTTCAAGCATTATCCTTTACATAACAGACACAGTTACGTTAACAGAGTCACTGACTGGAATCACTTAACGTTTGGGAGGAGTGAAGGTGTACTTTAGGCCGACCAGCAGCAAAATTGCCATATTCCTAACATCCTTTTGTTCAACAACTTACTGCTCCCCAAACAAACAAACAAACAAACAAACAAACAAAATCACTTGGCATTATTCACACAAAACGTGAATAATATATGGAGAATGCATAAACTATTATAATATGACCAAAAATCAGCTTGGTCAAATATAGTGTAATATGCATTTATATGCCCACTGGACACAAACTGTGTTTAAATTTAGGATTAAAATACGTGAGAAATGCGAGCCCTAATTAACACAAATCAAAATGGAGCAGAGTAGCAGTTGTTGATCTACAAGAACTTGCTAGGAATGTCTGTCAAGTTTTCAGCCTGAGATAGGTTGGATAGACAGGAATCACTGAAGAGGCTCACTAGAAGGAGTAGTGTTGCTTTCCACATCGAGCCAAAAGCCATCTGGCAAGCTCAATGAGGTACATACACCAACGGACCCCATGACCAACACTTTCACATCACTTATCACGTGGATATCGGCCACTTTCATATTGTCCGAATCAAGCAAGAGACAGAGAGGGATGGCCTTGTCTTCTTTGCCCTCAATCTGCTCCCTTAAATGATGACGAGGTGCCTGAAGATTTGTACGAGGGGTAAACTCTTAACCTGGCCTCCTTCCCAGCACTAGTGTCCATTAATACCAATCCTATGTATTCGCTAGTCTGTGTCTCTGTGGTTAGTAGTGCATATTAAAACAATCACAAATACCCAGTTCCCGAGGTTAAAATACCCGGCTTGACTGGGAATCAACCTCAGGGCCCTAGGAACTGAAGGTAATTCGACTAAGAAAAGAGGACCATGCAACCAATAATTAGATAAATCCACATTGACTTACTGAGAGAATCTATCATTCAAATGGACAGTTCATTTAATTTCATACTAAAGAGACTCCTCTCTTCTCGAGTTTATTGGAAAGAACCTCCTGATGATATAACATATAGTCAAGGCAACAAAAGGCAAGGTGTTGAGGAACAGTTGGTGCCTAAAGATACAGATCATAAACCTTGTTCGTCATGAGACTGGGAGTACAGCCAGGGTTTTGAACAGTGGGAACCACTCCATCATGGGCCTGCATGGCTTTGCTTACAACAGCATATGGTATAACTGATAAGCCTTTGTGAGAAAATGTTTCAGCTGACCCCTCGTTTCAAATGACCTCTGAAAAATAGTAGTTTATAAGATTGCAAATACCGGGCGAAATGGCCATGCGGTTAGGGGCATGCGGCTGTGAGCTTGCACCCGGGAGATAGTGGGTTCGAACCCCACTGTCGGCAGCCCCGAAGGGTTTTCCGTGATTTCCCATTTTTACACCAGGCAAATGCTGGGGCTGAACCTTAAGGCCACGGCCGCTTCCTTCCAACTCTGAGGTCTTTCCTACCCCATCGTTGCCATAAGACCTATCTGTGTTGGTGTGAGGTAAAGCCACTAGCAAAACAAAAAACAAAATTGCAAATTTTCCTATGTAATTTTCCTTCAAGTACTTCCAAGACCCATGCTATTAACCCAATGAGGGTTATGGCATTAAGTGACTATGGTATCGAACTTCCAAGTGGCATAACGTTTCTTCTCTTTATCCTCGAACAATTATTTTTAAAAAATACGGTTTCCGTAAGCTGTTCTGGGAATTAACTGGTAGTTGATTAACATTTTCACTCAGAGTCGTGCTGAAGTACGAGATCGTGAACTTTGATGAACATAAGGGTTCTCATTTTATCAATACGACAAAGCAGTTGAAGACTTTGTTCCTGATTGTATTGTAATTAAGGATGAAGGAATAAACAGCAGTGAAAAAGAAGAATAACAACCACCAGCTGCAAAGAAGTGAAAAGCTTGTATTGTGCACAGTTTGTGGAAAATAATTATCTATGAATTTCTCCCTCAGTCCGAGTAAAAATTGGACTCATAACTGAAGAAATTCATTTACTTTTTTCTTCTTTTCTGCTAGTGGCTTTACGTCACACCGACACAGATAGGACTTATGGCGATGGATAGGATAGGCCCAGGAGTTGGAAAGAAGCAGTCATGGCCTTAAGGTACAGCCCCAGGATTTGCCTGGTATGAAAAGGGGAAACCAAGGAAAATCATCTTCAGGGCTGTCAACAGTGGGATTCGAACCCACTATCTCCCAGATGCAAGCTCACATTCATTTACTTTTAGGAATTAGTATGCTAATGGGTCATGTAAATAAACACATCACAGACGAATAACAATACTGGTCCACTGAACCACACTCCTATATTTTCTCGGCACTTGTCCTGTTAAGGTCTATAAAGTAATTCTACAGCTCCGCCTCAATGACACCAGTTCCTAACCACAAGGTGACAAAATCACCACTGTCCAGGAATACCACACAAAAAGACATTAACCATGAATATTGTGTGATTTTCCACTTCTTTCATGTATAACTAGGCCATTTAAAAAGTATTATATATATATAAAATAACATGTCCTGACTGACTGACTGATCCATCATCACTGAGCCAAAACTACTGGACATAAAGAGATAAAATTTTGGGGATACATTTTTATTAGAGTGTAGGTGCTTACTAAGGAAGGATTTTGGGATATTCTGTTGCTAAAGGGGTGTGTGTGTGTGTGTGTGTGTGTGTGTGTGTGTGTGTGTGTGTGTGTGTGTGTGTGTAAAGGGGCATCAATTGTTTAAATGAGTATATCAATATCTCAAAAACTTACAAAGTTTACAGAGGAAAAAACTGGTATTTGGAATCTCCTTTAAAAATAAACAAACATATTTTTGTTCTTGGGAAATCCAATTAATGGGGGGATATCTACAATATATCTCAAAAACTTAACATATTACAGAAATGAAAATTGGTATTTCTAATCTCTTTTAAAAATAAAGAAACATGTATTGTTTTGTTTTTTGAAAAACCCATCTTGGCAGGGGCGAGGGAGTTAAAAGGACTGAAAAGGGGGTTGAATTATTTTTATTAGGATACTGATATCTCAAAAACTGAAGATGTTACACACGTGAAAATTGGTATATGGAATCTCCTTTAAAAGTATACGTATATTTTGTTTTTGGAAAATCCATTTAAGGTGGCTGAAAGAATTGAAAAATTAATTGAATTATTCGTATGGGAATAGCCTACTTATATCTAATAAAAACTAAGATGTTACAGACGCGAAAATTGGTATTCGGAATCTCATTTAAAAATAAAGGAACACGCATATGGCGGGTGGAGAATCAACGGGGGTTGTGTGAAAAAGGAGGTGAATTCGTTTTATATGGATACTTATATTTCAAAAACTGAAGATGTTACAGACATGGAAATTTGTATTTGGAATCTTCTTTTGAAGTAAAGAAACGTATTCTTTTGTTTTTGAAAAATCCAGTTAAGGGGGTGGGGAGGGGTGAATTAATTGAAAAATCAGTTGAATTCTTTGTATGAGGATACATATCTCAAAAACTAAAGATGTTACAAACGTGAAAGTTGGTATTTGGAATATCCTATAAAAATAAAGTAAAATGTATTTCTTTTGTTTTCAGAAAATCAAGTTGGGGGCGTGTGTAAAAATAAGTAAAGAAGGAGTTGAATTCTGTTCAAGAGGATACTTATATCTCAAAAACTGAAGATGTTAGTCGTGAAAGTTGGTATTTTGAATCTCCTTTAAAAATAAAGAAACACTTTTTTTTTCTTTTTTGGAAAATTCACTTAAGGGGCAGAAAAGAATTGAAAAAGTGAGTGAATTTTTAAAATGAGTACTGGTATATCTACAGTATATGTCAAAAACTTAACATGTTACAGACATGAAACTTGGTATTAGTGAAGTTCTTTAAAAATATAGGAAAACATTTCTTTTTCAGAAAAGGCACTTAATGGAGGTGAAAAAAGAGCTGAATAATTTTTTTATGAGGATGCTTACATCTCAAAAACTGAAGATGTTACAGACGTGAAAATTGGTATTTGGAATCTCCTTTAAAAATAAAGAAACATGAATTTTTTGTTTATGGAAAATCCATTTAGGTGGGGGTGGGGGTAGGACTGATAAAGGGGTTGAATTCTTTTTATGGGGATACTTATATCTGAAATACTGAAGATGTTACAGATGTGGAAATAGGTATCTGGAATCTCCTTTAAAAATAAAGAAACATGTGGGAATTTTTTTCAGCTTGAGAGAAGACTGTTTCTCACTTGTACGGTTCTATGTCGCATGGTCATCTTAGCCCCAAAAGGCAATACACAAACGTTGTTTACAAAGAGTTTCTGGGGTAAATGAAACTCAATTTTTTGATGAGTTTTTATACTTTAGGGATTTTCAGATAATGTCTTAGTACAGTACCAAGGAAGGATTACTTTTATCAAATTATGAAATCCATGCGAGCGAAGCCGCGGGTAACTGCTAGTATACTATATGCCTGTACTGCAATTTATTTGTATGGACAAACACAAATTGGGAGGTATGTCAGTATTCAAAAAGGAGAGAAATCCTTGTAGCTCGCAATTGATTGCTCAGTCTTTGGGCAACAGCCTCAGCATTGCTTTTGTTTATTCTAGTCATAATTTTGGTATATGCAAATTCAATGTGAGGGTCATCTTTAATGATGTAAATCAACTTTTCCATGAAGAGGGAAAGATAAGTCACTCTAGAATGGATACCAAAACAATGCCTACTCAAAGGTACAGAGCGCACTTGCCGAGGTGGGCCAATCTATCCAACTGACCTCCAAAGAAAATTACATCCCAATCGTGCTCCGGAAGAGAGAATATCTCGGAAGCATTGTGGATGGAGATTTATAAAACCCAAATGAACACCACACAGAAATGCAAGAAGACGTATCGTGGTTGGAAGGGGAAGCAGCATTGAACACGATGAAATGAGGTCAGCACAAAGACTACAAGAACAGTACGAGAGGTGGCCGTATTCGGTAAGGGAAAGAGAGAAGAACCCCTGGAAGAAGGGAATCATCATACTCATATTCCAGGGAAACAGAAATGAAAGGGGGGGGAGATCACACTGATGTCTCACTGAGCAAAAGGCTTTGAAAAGACCAAGGGACACAGTGGAAAGACAGTAGTAAGGCAACTACAAGAGCAACATTATGAATATGGGAAAGATCTCTTGGGCCTTGCTAGATAATTTTTTTTTAAAGTTGCTTTATGTTGCACTGACACAGATGGGTCTTACGGCGACGATGGGAGAGGAAAGGGTTAGGAGTGGGAAGGATGTGGCCGTGGCCCCAACATTTTCCTTGTGTGAAAATAAACCACGGGAAACCATCATCAGTGTTGCCGGCAGTGGGGTTCGAACCCACCATCTCCCAAATATTGGATACTGCCTGCACTTAAGCGAATACAGCTATAGAGCTTGGTTTACCAGATGTAGAGAAGACAGAGTGAGTAGAGGTTAAGGTATCGGAAACACTGTTGTAAAGAAGACTGTATATCGAGTGAAGGAAATGTACTGTGCCATTGCACTATTCCAGAAGTGAAAATTGTCATCAAACTGGAGTAAACGTGATTACCCACAGCGAAATTAAGCAGAATGAATAACTACATAGTACATCGCAGAAGTTCAGATTGACGCAATGTCGAAATGTACATAATCATGATGGCAGTGTAAAAGATAAAAACAGGGGATTCGGATTGTTAAAAGATCCAACACTGTAGAAAAATGACAAAGTGACCGACAAACTTAGTGAGCTGACGTGCCGCAAATGAGAAGCGAATTTAATCATATTAAAAACATCAAGAAAAGAGAATTTGATAAGCACATGTTAGCTACAATAATATGTTGTTATGATGCAAGATATAGCAGTATATAATCATAAAACATGTTATTTCCATCCTAAATGCTTAACAAGACTTGGAAACCAGCCAGCCTAAAGACGCCAAGAAAACTGTAGCAGCAATAAGCCAAAATAACGCAATATCATCCCTAGGAATTTTATGAAACAAACCCATACAACATATAATTTGAGATTATTGCAGACATTTTGGAGGTCTGATAAGAAATTAAAAGATCAAGCAAAGAAGTTTTAAAAAGGAAAATTAATTGTTAAATTAGAAGGCTTTGCTATTATCTACATGCATCAGCTGATCTCATATTATGTTCTTTATTTCTGTAATTAAGCAAGACAGCATGATGGTTCTCCAAGAAGATGGGGCAACAAGCTACTTGGAATAACCCGAGATGAACCGCGGGGATCAACACCGCAGATGATGTCGACATAGCCAGCCACACAGCACGATGATCGCCCTCAGCAGTGGAGAATGAACGAGACATAAATCATTCCAAAAGCAAAGGAAAAGAGATAAGTTTTTGAATAAACATGTGTAGTTTGGTAGATGTTATTTTGAGTAGATCATTTGTAGTCAAAGTGTTGAGATTGTGTTGTATAATCTTCAAAATAACCTATATTATGTTAGATTCTTGCAAGTGATTTATATATATATATATATATATATATATATCGATATAAAAGGGAATAGGTAGTCATCAACAAAAACAAAATCACAGTTCGAGTAATGCGTTATCCAAATATGTTATGCCATAGCAGATATAAAGTTCTTATAAGAAGAATATTTTATGATGTTGTCTAGATTCCAAGTGATAGGTTGACATGAATATATAATGATATATATTTAGATAATAAAAGTAGGTGATACGTTGCTATTATAAGGTAGAATGTCACGAAATATGCAAATGTCAGCAGACAGAAGGAATGTTAATTATAATTTAACACATGCACGCCTGTATCCGAGTTAGGCCGGATAAGAGCAACCTTGAGCTGGAGCCATTCCTATGCAGCTGGGGTCTATTTCGGTCACAAATATGTGCGAGAGAGATGAAGGTAATACCCTTATGAATGCTTCTACTCACCAGAAACCACATGGCCACGGAGATTCTCCCTCCTAATGCACTTTTTTTGTTTTGTTTCTGAAGGTAGCTTAGCACTGGCCCAACTTGCTGTATAGTTGGTTTGCGATTGCATAAGCGTGTGTAAAATAGCGTTCTGAAGTGTAACCATGGTGTGTAGGGACAATATAAATGATCCAAGTGGTGGGAATTTACAAAGCACAATATTCAGCTGCTTGAAAATTATCTTGGCCAGGGGTACACAGTCCATATGGACAATTATTACAATAGCGTTGGACTCGTCAAACAATTACGGGAACTGAACACTGCCGTATGTGGAACAATACGGTCAAATGGGGGTGTACCAAAAGATCTAAAGGAACACCAGGCAATTCTCAAATGGGGGGGGGGAACTGAACCCAACATACAAGTACAGTCACCTCTCTCCGACATCTCAGCTCCATCTACTTCATCAGCTCCAAGACAACATCCTGCGATTTGCCACCAAAAAGGGCACCGGCCAAAGATCCACCATTTAGGTTGGATGGGAAGAGAAAAGAGCATATTCTCTTGAAGTTTCCACCATCAAATAAAGTCAAGTTCCCCTCAGGATGGTGCAAAGTGTGCTTCAAAAATAAAATTATTAGTGAAGCACGCTATTTTTGTGGAAAGTGTCGTGTTTCCATTCACCCAGGAAAGTGTGACATTATCAACCACATCCTACAAAGATACTAGAGGAGTTCATGAAGTTATGTGGGAAATTTTATTTCCATATTTTGTTTAGTTTAAAACTTATTGTGAAAAGAATTCGTTGTTTGCTCTGCCACTAACAGCTGGAATAGCTCAGATGATGGGCGTGAATGTGTTAAGATGATGTTGATCAGATGTTGAGAATACATGAGAATAAGACTACTTATACATCAAGAGAGGTTATTATGTGAAGAGTTCAGAATAATAATAAGAGATACAAGTTGAAATGAATAATGAAGGAGATATAGAGTTATATGAAAAATAAAAGATGAATTGAATGAAAGTATGTGCTACAACGAAATGAAAGAAGAAAATGAGTATTAGAAGTGAGAAATGAGATGACTGATGCAAACTAGGGTCATATGTACAGATGATTGAACAACATTGTATTTTGTTAAGAATCCATATATTACGATAATGGTGACATTATATTTGTGGAATATTATGCTAGGAATTGGTCATCAAAAGATATCCCTATTAGAACGAGTATTCATTACACTTGGACTTGTTAATGTAGAACATCTTTTGAAAAGTTGCATTCTTTTAACTTGATGACGACATACTTAGATTAACATGAAGGATCATTGCTACTGTATATAAGAATGTAGCTGAACGGATATCGTACGTTTTCGAAAGTAATGATTCCTAAATATTTTAATTGACTCACGCAAAGATCACATAGTTATATTTAGACTCGTTTAAGGTAGTGAATACCATGCTAGACATAATGATTACTTTAGCGTATATAGGAAAGTTTTTTAAGATATGATTTTAAGTTATGTGATAATTTTAATTGATTTAAAGCAAAGTCTTGCTGAAACTAATAGGAAACTAATCACTTTTCCAGAGGCTTATGTTGAGATGTATTAAAAATATCATGAGATAATCCAACCTAAAAGTTGGTAAACATTATTTTAGCAAAGTGTCCTATGAACAAGTGAGAATATTGCGATGGACAATGAATGTTAGCTACGAAGAATGTAATACCGTAATGTAACCATAATATTTTCCCATGACGAACTTGCATATAATAACAATTTTATTTTATGAAGGTTGTAAATATGAAGAATTTTTAGCACATTTCAATGATGATAAAGAGATTAAATGAAGAATGTGATTATTAACGAATAATGTCAACCCACCAGATATTAACTAATTAATTGATTTTCAATTTATTTCCATTATTTCATTTTTCTCCTCCAAGATTTTTATTTTATTTTTCTTAATAAATAATAATAGTTAAAAATTACTTGAGATCTTATTTATAGCTTTCTACAGTAATACAAGGTACCTTAGAGTTCAGGTGATGGATTTTCGGGTAATCATATGATCCATGGAATAGGTCGGATGGAGATGTCCATCAAGTCTACTGGGAGATTGTATCGGTTCTCTTCCTGATCCCACGTAAAACAACTATACATTCAAGAACCCTGAGAAACTGGTCAGGATTTCTTTTACGTGACCCATCCTGGACGCAGGAAGGGCGGAGTACTAAAGTGTGAAAGTAGGAGGAGAAACAACAGACTGGCTCAAAACAGGACAGTGCACTGTCCCCCTTACCGTCAACTGTGGCAACAGACGAGATAATGAAAACGGTAACAAGAACAACCGGGAGGAAAATAATAATAGTAATAATGTTTGCAAACGACTTGATTTGCAGAAACAGGGAAGAGGAGATACAGAAACAGCCTGGGAGCAATCTGTGGAAGAACATGGGATGAAGTTCAGCATAACAAAGAGAGTGTTTGTGGTAATATCTAGAAAAAAGAGAGCACCTCAACTCTGTCGATAATTAAATACCTCGCCAATCTGCCCAACTGACCTCCAGAGGAAATTACATCCAAATCATGCTCCAGAAGAGAAAATACCTTGGAAGCATTGTGGAAGGAGATCTATAAAACCCAAATGAACACCACATAGAAATGCAAGAGGTCATATCGCGGTTGGAGCTGGAAGCAGCATTGAACAAGATGAAACGAGGTCGGCACAAAGACTGCGAGAACAGTAGGAGAGGTGGCTGTATTGGGTAAGGGAAGGAGAGAAGAACCCCTGGAAGAAGGGAATAATCATACTCATATTCAAGGGAAACAGAAATGAAAAAGGAGGGGGGGGGGGGTCACACTGATGTCTCAGTGAGCAAAAGACTTTGAAAAGACCGAGGGACACAGTGGAAAGGAGCAGTAATGCAACTCAGAGGGAAGAGGAGGAAAGAGTAAGAAATAAAGAAGAGTAAAAGAGAAATTCCCTTTTCTCCACCTCATAATTAACCAAACAATAATAGGGTACAATAATGTTTTTTTTTTTTGGGTCAACAGTGCATAGACTGGTTTGATGCTACTCTCCATGCCACCCTATCCTCTGATAACTTTTTATTTCTTTGTAACTACCACACCCTAATCTAATAATAATAATAATAATAATAATAATAATAATAATAATAATAATATTTTCAAGTCCCGTTAACTATTTCTGACTGTTTTCGGAGACATTGAGGTGCCAGATTTTTGTCCTGCAGGAGTTATTTTACGTGCCAGCAAATTTACTGACAAGACATCTTCAAATACCACCAGACTGAGCAAAGATCAAACTTGCCAAGTTGGGGTCAGAAAGCCAGCGCCTCAACCATCTGAGTCATTCAGCCTGGCATATCCTACATCTAATCTGTTTATCGTATTCATACCTTGCTCTACCCCTACCATTTCTTACCTCCTACACTTGTCTCAAAAATGAACTGAACAAGTCCTGGGTGTCTGATCCTATCTCTTTCCTCCTCTCACCAATTCAATTCAGTATCTCTTCATTCGTGACTCAATCTATCCACCTTGCCTTCAGCATTCTTCGGTAATACCACATTTCAAAAACTTCTATTCTCATTCTTTCTCTGCCAGTTATTGTTCGTGTTCCACTCGCATAAAAACGACATGCTCCGGATGAAGGTCTTCCTTACTTGTGCTATCATTACTTATTCTATTATCTAAGTAACAATATTCATCTTTAGGCTTTTTCAATCGTTAAAATACCAGCATTTCGTCCCAGTGTAGCAGTGGGCTCATCGCTAGTGTGCCGGTTGAGACACCACTGCAAGCCTCCTATGTAGGACAATGCATGTGCCTCCACTTGTATAAATGCCTGCCTTTGGCCTATATAAAAAAATAAGGTTCCTAGAAGGAAACCATGATTTAATTTCATGGATTGCAAATGTTAAAAACATTAAAGCTCTTAAGTTTTTTTTAATATTCATCTATTTCCTAATCAAATATTTCCTGCATCACATGACTTCATTTGACTGCACTCCATTAATTTCTTTTGGATTTTTTCTTTTCATCTTGCACTCCTCCAAGCCTGACCATAGCAATTTCCTCAAATCTTCTCCACTCAGTTAAAACAACAAAATCAATGACAAGTCTCAGAGTTTTGATTTCCTCTCCATCAGTAGTAATTTCCTTTCCAAATTATTTTTCTATTTCCTTTACTACCTGTTCTATATAAACATTGAAAAGGAGAGGGGTTAATTTATACAATAATTAACTTGTCATTTAACACTGCACTAACTCAGGTTTTCAGCAACAAGAGATAGGGACAGCCCAACATTTTCTTGCTGTGAAAATGGGCAACCAGGGAAAACTATCTTAACAGCTGCAGATGCTGACCAGCCCGCCTGGTAACTCTACAGATAAATCTATAAACTCTGTTTTACATCCCTTCAATTGCTACAGATTTTAAGACACTGGGATGTCTGTATTCTTTCCTGCAGGATTTCAATGACTATAAAAGGTGTTCTAAAAGAGTAAACTTGATATCTTCAAAAGATACTAGTCTCAACTTAAACAGAACTTGAGCACTAATTTAGACATATTTGAGAGTGAACATTTCAAATGTGAAGAATAGAGTAATCTACTTGTTACACAAGATTTCTCGTTCAGTTCACAATAGTCTGCCATTATCTCAAGTGTGCATCAGTTTGAGCAGGCACATACCGTGAATTCCTGTTTTCTTCAAGAAACACCTAATTGAAATAACTACAAGCTCTCTCATGTACTTCTGTTTACCAAAATGAGGGTGGAGAACAATTCTTCCCGAAGAGGCTTACAAATCATGGAGACCAGGAGCATGATGTTCCGTCCAAGCACTTTCACTTATCTTTTCTCCCGACAGTCTTTATGACAATGTTACCGGTTTTTATGTTCCACTAAACTACTTTTAGTTTTCCGTAACGCGGAGATGCTGGAATTTAGTCCCGCAGGAGTTCTTTTAAGTGTCAGTAAATCTACAGACACAGGGCTAATGTATTTGAGCACCTTCAAATACCACCGGTCTGAGCCAGAATTGAACCTGCTAAGTTGGGGTCAGAAGGCTAGCACCTCAACTGTCTGAGCCACTTAGCCTGGCATGCTCGTTACGATCTCAACTTTCAAGGACCTAATATTTCTTCTAAGCTCATTAATAAGGAGATGATTGTGTCGGGCTCCAACCCGGCAGAAATAATCCGATCTTTGGAGGGTGGAATACATAGTCCGTTCAGCATTCAGTATCAGAAGTCAGCATGTAAAAAATATCTAGTGTAACAATGGGCATGTAATGAACTAAAATTAAACTTGATCAAATGTTGTCCAGCAGAGATCAGTTTCTCTGACGTCTGGTAGAAGGCTCTCGTAAGGCTTACTATGTCCGCTGTCTTTCAAAACATTTTTACAAGTTTAGGTTAGAATTTACATTCCAAAGACAGAGTAATGCAGTACTCTCCACTCACAAGAACCTAAAAAATGACCACAATAAAATAAATTTCAGATCTTAAATCTTGTCGCATATTTATTCTGAAACTAATAAATAATGCTTTTCTGTAAATAAATATTCCTATACTGCAAGATTTTAGGCACCAATTTCATTAAGAATGACAATGTTTCAGAGCTATTAGTTGATATAAACATACCTGCCAACTTTTAGAACCCAAAAATAGGAAGATTTTTAAATTCTTGGATTTCATCACGTATATTTCACCACAGTCTACGTGAAAATAGGTCAGGATAAAAGGCATACATATCTACAGTTACAATGCGAATTGATCATTAAATTTAAAATCTTAAACTAAAGAAAACATAAAAATAGTTACAAGAAAATGTACCTGATCACTCTCATTTATGACACATACGAAGAATAATATTTATGTCACCCCGACACACACAACAAAATCCATACCATATTTTCTAGCGTAATTAACGCACTTTTTCGACGAAAAATACAGGCGACAACTGCGGATGCGTACATTATTCAAGGAATTCAGATCTTTACAAATTATTTATAATTCATTTACATTTAAAAGATACATCAAATATAATATAAAGACAATTGGTTCAACTCATTTGCAATTATCGTCACACAGTGTAAAATTCCGGCGTGAGATTTTTCCTGAAAAGTCAAATAGGGTACATTAGATAAGTTAGACACGTGGGTTTGAAGTACCGACACTAGAAAATATTCTTCTCATTACGAGCTGAAAATACGACCTGAATGGCATACCGAAAAAAAAAAAAAGAAAACTATCCAAGACGAGAAGGGCCGGGCATCGAAGGAGGGACCCTGCTACATTACCCCAAACCGTTCGTATCCAATCTTGTACGAGTGACGTGTCCATCCACCTTTTCTGTTGAATACGAACGTGGATCACTCGCGGAAATTTTGCTTTAGGCCAGTAGCGTAGCCAGGATCGCCCAATGGGGGGGGTTACAGTTACAAAATTAAGATATAACATAATGAAACTGCGTGTGCGTGTCTGGTACGCGCATGTATGACTGTCATAAGGATACGCCCCAAGGGCTCTGAACTTTGGAGCGTGAGTTGGCGACCACGGGGCCCTTAGCTGAGTCCTGGCATTGCTTCCACTTACTTGTGCCAGGCTTCTCACTTTCATCTATCCTATCCGACCTCTCTTGGTCAACTCTTGTTCTTTTCCGACCCCAACGCTATTAGGTTTGCGAGGGCTAGGGAGTCTTTCATTTTCACGCCCTTCGTGGCCCTTGTGTTCCTTTAGCCGATACCTTCATTACCTTTGGCGCTTTGCTATATGAGGAATGGTAATTTGTGTGTCCAATTGAGAAGCTTTCTTGCTTGCTTGCATAAATATGTTTATGAACTCCTCTTCTGCGTTTCCTCTGATCTTGATAATTCTGTCCTCCACAACATTAGCATATGAAAATGCTTTTGCAATGTCCAACTCTTCACTTTGAAAAAATCTGCTAAGAAGAGCACTTACATTAAATACTTGATTTAGTATATGTAGAGCATTAGTGCAGGCTTCTTTATTATTCCATTGTACTATATTTTCAAGAACTGCAACGACGGCATCAAACAGTTCTAGAAATACTGCAATTGAGTCACGGCGCTCCACCCATCTTGTTAGACACAATGCTTTAAGCCTCGTTTTGTCACTTTCAGGAACAGTGGCATCTATCGATTCTTTAAATGCATTTAACCTTTTAGGAAAACTAAGAAATGAACAAATATTCCCCACAATACCCAAACAGTTTCTGATTCCTTGGATTGAGCATGCATGGGTTATAGCAAGATTGAGAACATGTGAACTGCAGTGCACGTACAAAGCCAACGGGTAGGTCTCCCTTATTATCGCTTGAACGCCATTAAACTGCCTACTCATAGCGTTAGTTCCATCATATCCTTGTCCTCTTATATAATTTAAGTTGACTCCTATCTTCTTAAGCACATCAATTATTTTGGCAGCCAAACACCTTCCAGTGGCGTCAGTGATCGGTACAAACTGGAGGAAGTCCTCCCTGAGTGTCTGACATACCGAACACAACGTGACATTTGTTCCATTCCAGAAATGTCACTTGTCTCATCGGCCATTATAGTGAAACACTGTGATCTGTTCACTCTGCGCACGATGTTTTCAACAATAAAGTAATTGCATACGTGAATGATCTTGTTTTGAGTTTGTCGGCTAATGTACATAGCATTGCGGCTGCTTGTAAGCAAATGAGGTTTTAAATCCTCATCCCCATTTCTTGCACGAAAATGAAGGAAAGTACTAAAGTTTCCATCATTTTCATTAGGCTCTTCATCATTCAATATAATGGGTCCATCGTCTCTATGTCCTCTAAGGGGTAAACCTTGGCGGCCACACAAAATGATAGTTTCGATAATAGGAATAATCTTCTTTCTGTTGTCTTCAATTTCCTTTTTCATGTTCTTACAATTTACTTTTCGTCGCACCGACGTAGATAGGTAGATACGTAGATGGGACAGGGAAGCAACCATGGCCTTAATTAAGGTACAGCCTCAGTATTTGCCTGGTGTGAAAATGGGAAACCACGGAAAACCATTTTCAGAGCTGCCGACAGTGGGGTTCAAACCCACTATCTCCCGAATGCAAGATCACAGCTAACTGTACGGCCAACTCGCTCGGTTTTACGTACATGTAACCATGTAGTTACGAAAGCATGGTAAGATAGTTAACAACTAAGTGAACTAATTTGAATGATTATAAAATGAGTAATTCATCTAAGAAGAGTCGAATATCGGTATTATTTTTATTTTATTTTCAAAATCCACTTGGTGGCTGCGTAAAGACAAAGAATACACTATAACAACTTCGTTAAATATAAGGATTTTTTTTTTGTAAATGATAAACCCATGATCTTTGTCTGGCGAATATAAGTGGTGTCTGAATGAGTGTCAGAAGAGAATCCCTGAGCGCTTTGAGGTCCTTGGTACTGATGTTGAAACTCGTCTTCTTAGGGATTGTCCCTCTTGCACCGATCATGAGACCCCTCACTTCTACGTCGTCAAGCTCGTATTTATTGTTGTTATATGGCTCTGTAGGCAGGTAGATATACTTCTTTTCTCTGTCTACTTCACCTGGTTGGTCGTACAGTAACAGATTTGGCCTAATCCAGCTTTAAAATCTAGTTCAATTTGAAGTTTAAAAACATAATTTTCGAAACGTTTGCACTTGACAAATGGGAGCATAGTTTCTATTGAGGCGAGAAGATAAACAAACCACCGTCACCGTTTCAAAAATCTTTTCTGTTTCAAAGCATCGATGTAGCTGACATGTACGGAAGGACTGAGCTTCTGTTCACGCAACACACGTACACGAAACGTTGTGGTGTCGAGGCATCGAGACAGCTGATTGAGCCGGCGGTGTTTCGAAACACACACACACTACGACCAAAGAGCTGCCGCGGCAGTCATGCAGACACCTCCATACTGACTTTGCATATTCCAACAGTTAATAGACATTATCTATTTTCTATTATCTATTATCTATTATCTATCTATTTTAAGCAATGTTTATTTAGTTTATTGTTAACTGTCAGTTTATATTTATTTTCTTTTTGTGAAAGTTCCATGGGGGGGGGGGGGTTCTAACCCCCAGTAACCCCCCCCTGGCTACGCCCCTGCTTTAGGCATTCTGCCATCAGCAAGCATTGCAGTACATCGTTGTTTTTGGCTTCCGATAGCGTGTACGATAACACTATTTCACGCTTCTCAATCACAAAGCGATGACAATGGTTGAAATCATTCGTCATTTTTTGGCATAATGTTGTTCTTCGTCGAAGAGAAAGTTCATTTCTCTTCAGAAAATGAATCAAGCCTCGGCTAACCTTCAAATCCGAGATACCGATTCCATGTGCCGCGGCTATTTCTCATTCTTTTAAACACAGCATTTTGTGAGAAACGGCTTATGCAACATTGCGCAACAAAATCATGTATTTAAGCAGATAATCCTCTACTTGCGGAAACTTGCCGCTTTTTGTCCACGAAATGCTTTGCGAGACTTGTTAGCCGCTTGAAGTGCACTTCTGTTACCGCGGTAGCGCACGTTTCATTTGGACACTGAATACTTGCTGCCCGCTGCTCTATTGCCGTACGTCTCGACGTAAATGATCACCGCGAGTTTGTATGATGCAGTATTACTGGAATACTGTGGACTGACAAACAAGTTTGAGATCACAGAATGTCCCGTACCGGAAACACTCGTAAAACTAGTGCAGTGGGATTTCCTGACGGCTAATAACAGCACGTTGCCCTGTGTGTGGAATGCCTTTTTCGCGATAGGAAGCCTGCTACTTGAGTATAGTTGACATCTTTATTTCGAAACGCATCCGGAGCTGAGTGATGGATGTTCGAAGTTGTGGGTGCGTCAAATACGTGAACATTTCTTTTTCTCCACTTTGGACTCAAAATTATTGGGATACGTAAATTATGCAAGGGCGTTAATTACGCGAAAAATACGGTACGGTAGTTTCTCTTAGACGGTAAAATGAACGGAAATGTATAGGTATCTCTGAACAGTTAGAGATAACGTTTGTTATATTTTTTGGCCATAACGAGAAAAGAAAATGCCAGAAACTGTCACCGACAAGAACCCCCTTAAAAACATTCAATTAATTACAATTATGCACTTAAATACGCGAAACTATCACATGCAGAACAATTCAATATGTCCCATACATTATTAACAAACGACTTTGACAGAGAGGAAAAAACACTTGGCCTACCACTCCGACGAAACTGCGCACAGAAACGCTGTCAACAGCGCGCGAACAACACAATAAACTCATTCTTTCGTCCCGATTAACTGAGTCGCGAGCGCGCGCTAGCCTCTTGCTTGCAGGACGATTGCCGCCCCGAATCCCCAGCTGCATAAGGCGCAAACGCTGTTGTGGTGAGCGGGAAACACGATACACGAAGGCGACGGACGAAACACTCACGAAATAAAGCAACAAATAAATACGCTTGAAAATAAGGTTTCGTAAATTATACAAGTACGTAAGAATTTATCCTTTATCTAAGGGGAAGAGTATTGGCGGTACTAGAGGTTATATTAGTGAAAAATCGGAAGAAGTAAAAATAAATCGGAAAATCGGAAGACGAGTTAAAAACCGGAAAGTTTCCGGGTAAATCGGAAGGGTTGGCAGGTATGTATAAATGAACCAAAGGACTGAAAATGAGAAAAAAATAAAATTCAAAGTAACAATGAACAGGTGCAACGTATGAAAAGTCAGTCAAACAAAGAAAAATGTAGCAGTTCAGAAACCCAATAAAATAGTTAAAAGATGAGATGGCTATAAGTAATTTACAATGAATATCCAATATTTTGTGACTGACAAAAAAAGAACCGAAGTTACCAAAGGATACATTTTTAAAATGTAAGTAAAACTGAACATTTGAAACTATCTAAGAAGTGTTAAAATGATTTGTAATTTATATTGTAATATTAATTTCTACATTCAATAAGAATACATTTCTGATCTCAATGACCAAATTTCACTTTCAAGATATCTCACTGCGCATAAAAATTTATTAAATGCAAGTTTTTGATTATATCAAAATATAAACTGGGAACCTAAACAGGATCAGAGACAACAGGAAATGTAAAGTATAACATTACCACCAATTATGATGGAAAATCAGCACCACTTATGTACACCTAAAATATACATAATATAATTATGTTGAAGGAATTTCACACAATGAAGAATACAGCAGTGTTGATGGTTTGATGCACAACTTAGAGATTATAATCCTATGTTTCTGGATTATTATATTTTGACATGATAACATTGAAATCAATAAAATAATTCTGAAGTATAAATAGTACTGGCATTCTACAACTTTTATAATGAAGTAAGGAATCACAAAATTAAAAATGATAAAGAATCCATCTCCCAGCAGTAAGTCATGGTGCAGCAAGCATTAGGCAACTCGAGATGACCCAACATCAATAAGATGATTGATAAATATTTCTCAAGCATAGATGGTGGTATAACAAAAATGTCCTTTTAAAAAAATGTTCCCTTGTATTTCCTCAGCATTACAGCAACTGTGGTATGATTTAATGCCTCTAATTACTGCCCATATCACAGACTACTCCTATTTCAGGTATTTAGTCTGAGGTAAAATCTAGTCAGTTCTTTTATTTGCAAACCTTGAACAGTTTAAGAGCCTACATTATTTAATATACCACTGAAGAAGCTAAGTTTTCTTCATCACTACCTATCATGTTCCCCTTATGCATCACATGGACATCCTCGCTGCACAAGAATAAAGTAAGATGTCGCCATGAGCTGGTCCACTCAAATCACAAGCAGCTCACCTATCTTGTACAGTGAAGTTAAAATCTTACATCTATATGGTTGCCTTGTAATTTGCAAAGAATTTACAGATATTTTTGCAAAAATATATGAAAATACCACCCACAGCCATTAAGATTATAAAAAGACACTTGAATTACAAAAAAATACAGCAAAACATCCTTGATCTATCTAGGGATTTCTTGTAAAAATATCAACATATCTTGTACAAAACCTTGTCTATCAGGGCTCCAACTGTGTCCTCGCTGACAATTCGGTTATGAGATCACGGGACTAGCTCGACATTCAGAGCAGTATCTAAGCTCGATTTGAAGACAAGAAGGCAGAGACAATGAACACTACACAAAAGCAACATTCATATCTACATGAGGAATGAGTAACAAAGTAAATGGGAGTTATTCAACGAAACTTACATACTAACTTGTTTAACACTTGTACTAGCTCAGCAGACTTATATGGAGAACTGTCGTATACTGAGGCCGAGAATACTTCTTTCCCCTACTAACTATCACAGAGATCATCATCAGTATTCTTTGTCATCTTCAGCATGTGATCAACTAATAGAAACTACTAAACATCAGCAATAATCATACAATGAAAGTTGGCAATTCGCATTCAAATACAAGAATTGTTCCCATTCACCCTTTCCTTTTAAAACCATGGTTCAAACTAAAAATCAAGACTTAAGAATCACTAACTGATAAGACAGGTTACAAGTTCAATAAGATACAGGCAATTACTACTCAGAGAACCAGAGGTGTGTTCAAACATTTTATGGAGTTTTATTTTTACACTCACGGTGTAGTATTCTATT